>NW_024531043.1:599552-703668 GCF_017590135.1 Pyrgilauda ruficollis
GGGGGCGGGGGGTGGTTAGGGGGTTAGGCAAAGGGCCAGCTGGGCTCTGGGCTTGGAAAAATCTCAGGAGGAAGGATAAGGAATCCCTGCTGTCCTTGCCATGCCAGCATCCATCTAGCACGGTCTGCCAGCAGTTGTCTCCTCACACCTGCCCTGTTCCTGCACTGCTCCCCGAGCATCACTCCTGGCGCAGAGATGGAGCTGGGAGATGGCCTCAGCCCCATTCCACAGGGAAAAGCCCCTTTCAGCCCTGCCCATCCTCCTTGGGATGCCCACGGCAGCAGCACATCTTCCACACTGCCTCTGCCTCCAGCCCATCTGCAAACAACCCAGAGCTGCAGTACCCAGCAAAAATGTCAGGCTGGACACTAGGAAAAATTTCCTCATGGAAAGGAGGGCCAGGGCTTCGCAGGGGCTGCCCAGGGAGGTTTGGAGTCCCCATCCCTGGAGGTGTTCAAGGAAGGCCTGGATGTGGCACTCAGTGCTCAGGCCTGGTGACAAGGTGGGGATTTGGAACAGGTTGGAATCAATGACCTTGGAGGGCTTTTCCAGCCTCAGTGATTCTGGGATTCTGTGAATAAAGCCAAGGTTCTCACTTCCAGCAGACTCTGGGCAAAGCCTCCAGCCCTGCAGGAATCTCTCATGGAAAAAGAAGCCAAAATTGCAGTTCCTGCAGCATGGAAATGCTCAGGGCTGTCTTGCCTGGCAGCTGCAGCAGTCTCAGCTTTGTGCTGGCTTTGCCTGATGTTCCCAGAATCTCATGGATCAACACGCAGAGCCCGTGGCAGCAGCCCTGTGCCAGGCCCTGGCAGCGCTGCCCTTGGAGGGGACAGAGGTGACAGCGGGGCTCAAAGTGATGCCCTCTCCTCAGTCTGCCATTCCCCAGCTCACAGTGCAATTCCTGCCTCCCTCATGCCTCATTCCTCATTCCCCAGCTCACGGTCGTCCTGCTTCTTATCCCACCATCGCGAGTTCCCGACCGGCCCAGTGCAGTTCCTGCCTCTCCTGATCCCGAATTCCCGAGATCCCGGCCGGCCCAGTGCAGTTCCTGCCTCTCCTGATCCCGAATTCCCGAGATCCCGGCCGGCCCAGTGCAGTTCCTGCCTCTCCTGATCCCGAATTCCCGAGATCCCGGCCGGCCCAGTGCAGTTCCAGCCGTGGCCGCACAGATGGCGTCGGGCCGGGCCGTGTGAGCGCGGCTCTGCAGGGCCGGCCGGGCCTCACACAGACACAAACCCCGCAAAATGCCGGCTTTGGACAGCGCTCGGTGACCTGGGAGATTTCTCTCCTTTTCGTGCTCAGCGCTGTCACTCTTAAAATCCACTTCAGCGCTGCCAGGCAGCATCATCTCCTGCTGTAAAATCCCTGCCTTGAAATCCCCGTGAGGGGGCTGTGGCTGCTGCCTCTGGGGCTGCCTGAGATGGGCGCGGTGCTGCAGCTCTGCTCGGCGCTGTCCCTGCACCGGTGCTGCAGCTGTTTTGTGCAGTCCCTGCACCGGTGCTGCAGCTCTGCTCGGTGCTGTGCTTGCACCACTGCCTTCCCGTGTCCCCCGGGCAGCAGGGCCGGCCTCCAGCCCCTGCCAGGCTCCTCGGTCCCTGCCAGCTCCCCCGAGGGCTGCCCCGCTGCTTCCTTGAAACTTGTCCTGTACTTTACTTTGAATGCAGCAGGGAGTCAGAATTCCGCCCACTGTTCCCTTCTATTCTTGGCCCTCCGCTTCCCTCACCTCCCAACCAAAATCTGTTCTCCTTCTGAAAATGGCTTTGATTTTCTGACGGCGAGAAAGCAGCTCTCCCACGGGGGTTTGGGCCGTGGGCTGGCGCCCCCCGCTCCGAGCAGCCCGGGCCGGGGGCTGCCCCTGCCCTCCCGACCCCTCTCTCCAGCCACGCTCCGCTCTGCCTGCTGGCAGCAGTTCTGCAGCTCCTCCAATCCCTGCTTGTTGCATTTGTCGCCTGCTTGTGCCAGCACTGCTAAATTTACGGGATTGTTGCTGGGAATTAGCGGTGTGTCCGTGTTTTCCTCCCTCCCTTCCTGCCTGCGACTGCCGGGCGAGGCGGAACGCGCTGTTTGTCCCCTTTCCAAGCGGCTCTGTCGAATCAACAAGAACAGATTATTCATCTGCTGCGGGAGGCTAATTGCAAACAGCCAGGAAACAGAGGATGATTTCATTGGGAAGGATGGGCAGTGCTGGCCCTGCCCCGTTTGGCACCACGGGTCAAACCCGAGCTTACACCTGGTGCCAGCAGCCTCTGATGGCTTTGGGGTCCCATTAACAGCTGGTGCCAGCAGCCTCTGATGGCTTTGGGGTCCCATTAACAGCTGGTGCCAGCAGCCTCTGATGGCTTTGGGGTCCCACTAACAGGGATGCTGCTCAGGTGGGCAGCAGCACAGCCCCATCAGACCCAGTCCAAGCAGCACCTGCAGTGACAGAAACCCCTCCAGCTCATGCCCAGGCACATCTGTAACACCTCCACCAGCTCCCTGAGCTCCTGAGCCTGCACTGGGGGAATTCTCAGGTGCTCTTCAGAGCTCTGAGGTCTCTGGAACACAAAAACCCCAAACCAGCATCTTTGTGCTGCGCATTTTACATCCTTAGCCAAGAGGCAGCACAAACAGCAGCCCCAGGGCAAGAGGAATATCTTGGAGGTTCCTCCAGTCCAGGAATGTGGAAGGGTTTGCTGGAGATGTGGTTTGTGTGTCGTTGTCACAGCCACTCCTGGTGGCATCTCAGCTGCACACATTTGTGACATTCACCCTGCAGGAGCAGCATGTCCTGAGTGTCCTGAGTGTTGTCCCCTGCTCAGGGCCTGGCCAGCACAGCCTCAGGAGTGCTGGTTCTGCAGGACATGGAGCCATGGCATTGGATTCCCAGCCCCTGGTGCTGCTGCCAGGGCTCTGAACCAGCAGCTGCTCTGCAGAGTCAAGTTGCAATGAGAGGAGCTGATTTCCATGGGCCGCTGAGCCTTCCCACAGAGCTGCATTCTGCTTTCCTGCAGCCTTCTGGCTTTTCCTGAAAACCACTCGCTTTAGGAAGCTACGTGGGCACTTGGCTTTTCCTGGGGCACTCTGCAGGAGCAATTCTCAGCTGTCACTTCAGTGTCTGCATTGCTCTGGGCGAGGGTGGGCGATGGAGGGCCACCAGACCAGGGGAGTTCAGGAGGTGGCCTGATCCCAGGAGCCCTTCTAGGCTCAGGCTGCTGCCAAAACCACACCTCCTTCTCACTGTACTCAGTGGTTTTTTGCCAAAGCACTCAGTTCCATGACTTTCATTTGCCACTTCCCCTGTGGAATTGGGTGCCCAGATGTTCCCCTGCCCTTTGCCAGCAGAGCAAAGCCATGGCCTTCACAGGGATGTTTCTCAAGCCTTCATTAAGAGCTGGTTCAACAGTGCTGACAGCATTTTCTTGGGGTTATTTCTTAAAGCTGAAATAGTTCTTGTAAAGCCTTGAAGGTTCCAGCACATCCCCTGGAAAACCTCTGTGGTCCAGAGCAGCAACAATGCGCAGTAATTCTGTGCCTGGTGAGCAGGGTGAGCTGGGCTCTAACACAGCAGCTCCACAAGGCCAAACCTTGCATTTGCTGGGATCATGGCAGTTTGGGACAATAATTGCCAAACGGGATCAAAGACAAATCCACCAGATTTGAGCTGTTTGAGTATTCCTGCACTCCCTTGAATATAGAGCAAGTTTCAATGCAGAAAAAAAAAAAGGTTTGAAAAAATCCAGCTTACCACAGACTCTCTCCAGGTGCTGTCTGGGGTCAGGTTCAGTCTAAAATCTCCTTGGAGTGGGAGCAATACTTTGGTTCTCCAATCTTCTGCCCAGTTTGGCACAGTCAGTACTGGAGAATTCTGCTCTGAACTTTGCCCTTCCCTGCAGTCCCACACATTACACTTTCAGGAAAACACACACTAGAATTGTATTTATTTGTTTAATTCTAACTAAAGAAGACAACACTGCCTTGCCCCTCTCTGAAGATCCTACCTAGGGGGCCCCAGGAGCAGCTCAAGCCAATCTTTGCAGATAACTGAACAAGTATTCCCTGCTCTACCCCAGCTTCCCATCTTGCACCTTCCTCCAGCTCCATAGTTTCTGTTTTCCATGAGCAGTTTTGCTGCTCTTTAGCCAGCTTCTCCAGCACCAAGCCATGCCAAGTGCCATGCCAGTCCCAGACTCATCAGGGAGCTGTGCAGGGGGTGGCACACTGAGTCCCTCACATCCCTCGGGCACAGCCTGCTCGTGGCTCCCCTTGCCTGGGGCCAGGGGGGTTCCTCCTGTTGTGCTCCAGGGACCTCCAGGCTGTTCTTGGGGATCTCGTTCTTCTTCAGAGCTGATTTCTTCTCCTCAGGCTGTTTGGAAGGTTTTAAAGGGTGGCTGGGCACAGTTCCTGGTGCATCACACCATACCCAGCCCCTCCAGTGCCCCTACCCAGGACCGTCACACCATGGTGGCACATCTGTGTGTCCCACACGGTCTGGTCCAGCTTGAAGTTGTGATTTGCCTCCAGCCTGCCCTGCTCCCCTATCCCTGTGTCCTCTCCTTCCCCCATTCCCCATCCCCCCTCTGCTTTGGTTCCTGCTCCAGGGTGGTTCCCTTTGCTCTTTGTTGATGGCAGCAGTGAAAGGAGAAGAATCCAATTTTTGGCCTGAAATAGATTTACCCTCAGTGCCCCTGGACAGCCCCTGGAGCTGGTCCATGTTTGGTGGCAGATCCCCATCCGTGGGGGCAGAAGAGCTGCCCAGGTGTGGATAGGACACCCTGATGTGTCTCACACCGCTGTGCCTGCCCCAGCACAGCTCTGCTCAAGGTACAGGAGCGTCCCCGGAAGTCTCTGCAGGCCCTAGAAATTTTCAAGTTAAGACATGAGCTAGAGGAGTAATCCAAAATGAATAATTTATTTTGGTGAATTTTCCTTCCCTCTGTTTACAGATTGTCTCAGAGCAGATTGCAGCTTTCACACCTCAATTCATTATTGGAAACTATTTGCAGATAGTTCCCGGTCTGCAACTCATTTGCTAACTCTGCTGGGAGCACTGCAGATCTGAAATCAGAGCTGCTGTGACTGGTCAGGTGGTGCTGCCATGCTCTCATTCCTCTGTGACATCTCTGACGCTCAGGATGGGGCTGCAAGGGTGGCTGCTCCCCAGCACAAATCCCATGCTCATTTTCTGCCAGGGCTCTCCAGCAGCCTTCCTGCAAGTCCCTGCAGCTGCCACGACAGCCAGGGGTCTCGGGAGAGGAGGGGTCAGCCTGAAAAATACACAAGGAAATGGAAAACAAACAAACAAACAAACAAAGTGAGGAGGAGGAGGAGGCACATCCCAGTGCCTCGAGGCAGAGGAAGTCTGGGCAGCGATGTCCATCCCACCGCTGGAGTGGAGGAAAACACGAAGCTGAGCGCTCAGATAACAGACAGATAACGCATGGATTACAGCCCACCCCACCAAGTGCTGCCCCTGGGAACTGCAGAGCCCCTGGAACGCAGAGCTCAGAGCAGCGACCCCAGCTGGGTCCCGTAGGTGTGACTGTGCTGCCTGGAAACAACAGAGGAAACTCTTGTAACTGTGCTAAAATAGTAAATTAAAAGCAGACCTCTCTTTGGAAGCTTCCAGGGGTCCCAGTGGTCATGGGCACACCCAGTATTGTATTTTTACAATTTTTAGAGGTTTAACAAATTAGCATATCTAACAAATATTGTCCAATTAGAAGAGCAGTTGGTTAGGTAATTTTCCCCCCAGGTACTGCCCTGCTGGAGTTGGTCCAGGGCTTCTTTACCTCACTTCTTGTTATGTCTTCTCAAATTCTGATTAGAAAATGGAATGTTCTTCTTGTTGGTCCTCTACTTGAAAATAAGACTAAACAGTATTCCAGGAATGTGTTAGAAGGTTAGCTTTGTACTCTGAAATCTAAGAGAAAGGATAGGAAAAATACCAGGAGCTGTATAAACACATTTTAATGGTGTACAAAGTCACAAATACATGAAAAATACAGAAAAAGCAAAAATGTTCAGGCATCAACTGGGCTGGAGCCGCCATTCTTCAGCTGCTGCTCCCAGGACTCTTCCCACTCCTTGGCTGTGTGTCCAGCACACACCCAGACTGCAAGGTGTGCTCACCAGCCTGTGTGTCCAACACACACCCGGACTGCAAGGTGTGCTCAGCAGCCTGTGTCCAGCACACACCCAGACTGCAAGGTGTGCTCACCAGCTGGGCCTGGAGGCTGCTGGGAGGGCTTTGCACCCCAACAACCTGCTGGGTGTGGAAGCCATGTCCACCTGGAGGTTTGGCTTTGAGGTGGGGCTGGGAGCAGCTGGTGCAGAATGGAGAGGCCGTGGCTGTGCTGGGCTCCCTGGGCTGGCCTGGGGGACACCCAGCACTCCCAGTTCAGCCCAGCCCCAGAGACCGTGGAATGCACAGGGCTCCCCTGGCCCAGCTGCATGGAGGAGCAGCTTTTGCTGTCAGGTCTTTGTTCAGATTTTGCTGCACATCTCCCTCTCCCCTTGGCACCCCCTGCATGTGCAGAATCTCTGGGGTGGGCTGGCCCCAGCTGGATGTTGGGTGCCTACCAAAGCTGCTTTATCAGTGCCCTCTGCAACTGGAAAGGGGAGAGAAAATAAAGGGAGAGGCAAACACTGGGAGAGATCCCTCCCTGGTCACCATCACAGGCACAACAGCCTGAACCTGGGGATAGTGAGTGAATTTATTACCAAAAAATCAGAGCTGGACAATGAGAATAAAATTAATCTTAAAAAAAGCTTTCCTCCACCTCTCCTTCCTATTCTTTCTGCTCTGAAGCCAGGCTGGGAGAGCTGGGGGTGCTCAGCTGGAGAAAAGAAAGCTCCAGGTAGAGCTCAGAGCCCCTTGCAGGGCCTGAAGGGGCTCCAGGAGAGCTGGAGAGGGACTGGGGACAGGGGATGGAGGGACAGGACACAGGGAATGGCTTCCCACTGCCAGAGGGCAGGGATGGATGGGATATTGGGAATTAGGAATTGTTCCCTGGGAGGGTGGGCAGGCCCTGGCACAGGGTGCCCAGAGCAGCTGTGGCTGCCCCTGGATCCCTGGCAGTGCCCAAGGCCAGGCTGGATGGGGCTTGGAGCAACCTGAGATAGTGGAAGGTGTCCCCCAAACCATTCTGGGATTCCCTGCAGGTTCCCAGCTGTTCACAGTGAGTGCAGGGCGAGCTCAGGGCAGCCCCAAGCCCAGTGGGACCCCTCAGGCCGGTGAGTCTCCCCAAGGCTGGAAAGGGAGCAGCTTTCTGCAAGAGACACCTGCATAAATCAGCAGTCCTTCTTGCACAGCCTTCTGAAGGATTCCTGGCACATCCCAATCTCAGCAGCACCGCCAGGACCAGGTGGGAACCTTTTACAGAGGGGATTGATGTGTCAGGCTGGAGCGGTGCGGGGATGATTTACAGGAACAACTCGTCCACGCCGACCCCATTGCTCAGGCAGGAGAGGCTGAAATGTGAGGGAAATCACGGAGCAGGAGCTGCCAGGGCCATCACTCACTGCTGGGAGCAGCAGCAGCCTGGGGATCGCTGGAGAGACAGGTCTGGGTGCACTGACAGAGGTGCACTCTGCACAGGAATGTTCCTGGTCTCTTCCCAGACCTCACCTATCCTGGCATTCCCAGAAAACCCTTCTGTTCCTTCAGAGCAGAGCTGCCATGAACTGACAGAGGGAGCCTTTCTCTCCCTGCCCTGCCCTGCCCAGCCCAGCTCTGGTGCAGTGTTTCATGGCAGGAGGAGCAAAGCAGCCCAGGGAGCAGCACAGACACTCGGTGCCTCTCCCTGAGCTGCTGAGCTGAGCAGGGATGGAGCGCCCTGCCCGCCAGGGCTGGAGCCAGGCAGAGCTCACACCAGGCCCAGGGCCAGCCAGCAGCTCCTGCCATGTCCTGTGTCCCTGCACAGCACCCAGGGGTGGTCAGCCATGCCTCTGTCCTCTGGGCACTGGGCTGGCCCTGCCAGTGCTGGCCCTGGGCAGCCTCTGAGGTGCTCTGGTACCCAGAGCTCACTGACTACAGGGGAGAATCCAGGCCTGGCACCACCTGTGTGAGCTGGAGGGACCCACAGGAACATGCCCAGCCCTGCCCAGACCCCCCAACAACCCCACCCTGTCCATCCCTGGCAGCGCTGTCCAAAGGCTCCTGGAGCTCTGGCAGCCTCGGGGCCGTGCCCATTCCCTGGGGAGCCTGGGCAGTGCCCAGCACCCTCTGGGGGAAGAGCCTTTCCCTGATCTCAGCCTGAGCTGCCCTGGCCCAGCTCCAGCTCTTCCCTGGCTCCTGTCCCAGAGCAGAGATCAGTGCCTGCCCCTCCTCTTCCCCAGGAAATTCCTCCTGTGGACACCTGGGCTCCTTCTCTCTGTGGCACACTTCCTGTGGGAGCTGAGAAGTTCTGGAGAATGATCCCAGAACAAGGTCCCACCTGCCACAACTTCACATCAACTGCTCATACAGTTATGTGTAAAATACCTGTTTTATATTGTAAATGTTTGGTGTACAGGTAGGATGGTTCAGTCTTGGTACTCTGTTCTGCTGGAAAAGTCACTCTGCCAGCACAGAACTTCTCTGCCCACAGCAGTGCATCAGTTCAGGCACTGAAAATGGAGCAGGAGCTGCTCTGGGTGCCTGGATAAATCCTGTCAGCAGAGATCCTCCCCGAGTACGCCCCTGGCCCAGGAGCCCTGCTGATGTGGAGCCTCCAGTGCCTCCCAGTGCCTCCCAGTCTGCAGGGGCCATGTTCCAGCTGCTGGAAATGCCCAGGAAAGAGCCATGGTCTTGGTGCCCTTCACAACAGGTAGAAGGTGTCAAACAAACTTTGTCAGTAGTACAGCGGTCGTGGCTCTGGGGAGCCCTTTTCTCTGTAGGTGAGAGTCTGCGCCGTGGTGTGCCCAAGCCTGGCCTCAGAGCAGGGGGAGACTGCTTTAAAAAGCTCTTGTGTCTTTGCAGGGTGACTCTTCCAGAGGGATGGTTACCACTGGAGCAGGTGACATTCCCCCAGCTGCTGCTTGCCCATCTCCTCCTGTCTCCAGCGAGCACAGGCAGTGCCAGAACTTGGCAGAGACTCAGTACAGAGTCCCAGGATGTTCTGGTCTGGAAGGGGCCTTAAAAGAGCATCTGGTCCCCCTTCCACTAGAAAGAGGAAAAAAAACCGTGGTATTTTAGTGCCCTTTTCTGCCTCCTTGCTCCTCTCAGAGATGTTTCCAGGTGCTCCCAGCCACATCAGACACAGGACAGGTGCAGCCACAAGACCATGGGGAAGAAAGGTGAAAAGCCTTTACTGGACCAGAACAAGATACACTTTATTCAATATTGGGATTCAGGTATCTATTCCTTTAGGCTATGTTAAAAAAGAAAGAGGTGGGTGCGAGCACAGCAAAGGGCAATGAATTCCCATGTCATGTGCCCTCTCTATTTCCCCACATCCACCTCTCTCAGTGCCCACAGGCCCAGGAATGTGCCCTAAATCCTTTGGGAGCCCTGTGCTCACAGCTGAAGAGAGCAGGGATGGATGACACTTTGCAAACAAGACTCCCAATGTGCAGGAAGAGAATTGATCCTGGTGTGATTAAGCATCAGGTAGAGATGAACATATAATTATCCAGTCAAAGCAACGTGGCTTCATCTCAAGGAGGCTGGCTCCTCTCCAGAGTGACTCCCACTGTAATTGTGAGCACCCTGGCTCCCCAGGAGATCTCCTGCTTGGGACTCCTCTCCTTCACCCAGCTCTTGCTGGGCAACCCCTTGCCATAAAGAGAAAGGGGAAGCACAGATGCCACACAGAGAAATGGGAAGCACAGATGTCACACAGAGAAATGGGAAGCACAGCTGTCCAGCACGGGGCAAACAGCAGAGCCAGTCCCCTGTGCCTTGTCACACGGGCCTGGAGAAAGGGCCAGCACGAGGATGCTGTGGAGCATCACTGCATGCCGAGGTCACAGCCCCACACTGCCTCATGGTGACCTCTGTCACAGCTGCTGGATCAAACAGCCCAAGGAGGGGCAGGAATCTGCAGCAGGAGTCAGCCCCAGCCCTGTACAGATGTGCTCTCTCTATTTCCAGATTAACCTTTCAGAAATGTCAGCCAAACAACCTCTGCCTCCCTGGTACAACCTGGAATTTTCGGGCCTGTGACTAGAGCTTCAATTAACTCCTTCAGTGCTCCTGCTAACCTTCCAGCCTTCTCCCAGGAAATGTCAGCTCCAGGGTCCTTTCTTCTGCAGCTATTTTGATGCCTCACACGTCGGTGACCTCTCTCCCCTGCTGCACCACTCGGGATGGTGGAGTCAAAGGGCACTGCTGAAACAGGAGCGCTTGCAGGTGTGTTCAAAAGGGAGGAGCAGCACATTCCTAACCTGTGCTAGCTGGGCTGCCACTGCAGCAATAGCAGGCAGGGTGGGATCATCCTCCCTCCCAGAAGATGTCCATAAACCAACAACAGTGTGCTGCAGCAGATTGCACAGGAATGTTCCTGGTCTCTTCCCAGATCTCACCTATCCTGGCATTCCCAGGAAACCCTTCTATTCCTTCAGAGCAGACTTGCCATGGACTGGCCCAAGCACCCAAGAGTGACCAAAGTGTTCCAGGTGTGGCCCAGCTGTGGCCCTGTGGGCACACTGCTCATCTGGCAGCACGTTCATGAAGAGCTCTCCTGTTCATTAAGTGTTTACAGGACTCCTGGAAAATCCTGGATGGGCAGGATGCAGCTGGGAGTCATCCAGAGCAAACAGAGGGAAAGGGGCAGGCAAGGCAGAAGGGGCAGAGAAGATCGGCGGATGCCTGAACTGGGCTGGAGGTGTGGGAAGGAAGGGGATTAGGGAATCATCTCTGCACCTTTGCACTCTGCAGAGGCAGAAAGAGAATGGCCAGAGGGAGCTCCCTGCCCTCCCCAGGTGCTACCTGCCCTCTCCAGGGGGCTGGAGGAAGGGGCTGCAGGCCCCGGGCTGCATAGAACTTCACATCTGCAGTTACAGAGTGTCTGGACAGCTCCCCTGGATGATTTTCAGATGAGGTTTCAAGGAGCTAATGAAGGTATCCCTGCCCACAGCAGGGATTGGAACCAGATGAGTTTTAAGGTCTCTTCTAACCCAACCCATCCTGTGATTCTGTGATTCTGTGATTCTGAGCCCAGCACCTTGGGCTAGCTGAGGCTGTTGGCACAAATAAGGCCCACACTGCGTAAATCACCCCCATCTGCCCCAAGTGTCCAGCTGCGTGCCTTTGGTTCATTTTCTTTTTTCCATAGATGATTGTGGGCTGGGTCAGTTGAGGCACCCTCAGCCTCTGGGTGTGGTGAGAGGGTGCTGCACACAGGAGAAACTGAACCCTGGCTCACCTTGCAGTGATGCCTACATGGAAAGGTGGAAACTGGGCAGGCCTTGGCGGGGTGTGGTTGTGACAACAACCCTGAGGGCAAGCTGGAAGAGATGGCCAATATTGGGGTGGCAAACCCAGTGAGGAATGAAGGCTCAGTAGCATTTCTATTCCTGGTGTACACAGGTAAAGATAATTACACACATTGTAGAATGTCAGAATGGATTGGGCTGGAAGGGACCATCTCATTCATTCCCACCCCTGCCGTGGCAGGGACACCTTCCACTGTCGCAGGCTGCTCCAAGCCCCAGTGTCCAACCTGGCCACAGCTGCTCTGGGCACCCTGTGCCAGGGCCTGCCCACCCTGCCAGGGAACAATTCCTTATTCCCAATATCCCACCCATCCCTGCCCTCTGGCAGTGGGGAGCCATTGCCTGTGTCCTGGCACTCCAGTTCTTGATGAAAAGTCCCTCTCTCGCTTCCTTGCTGCCCCTTCAGACCCTGGAAGGTGCTGTGAGGTCTCAGCACAATCTTCTCTTCTCCAGGCTGAACAATCCCAGCTCCCAGCCTGGCTCCACAGGGGAGGGGCTCCAGTCCAGACCTGTTCCCAGAGTTCCATGTCCCGTATGTTGGGGGCGCCAGGACTGTATGCAGAGTTCCAAGTGGGGTTTCACATGGATACACACACATCCAATACACACACATCCACACATTGTCCGTGGCTCTGGTGGCAGCTGAACCTCTGCCTAGCACGGACAGAGCCACCACCTCCCTATATCGTGGATGTTCAGCTTTCCCTGGCACAATCCTTTCCTCACTGAGCAAATGAGTTCACTTAATAAAAATCCATCTTTCTGCTTCCCAGACGGGACGGCTGCAGATGGGATCTGCCTGTGCAGGAGCCCTTGTCCCTCCAGGCCAGGGAAGGGGGCCGGAGGGCTCAGCAGGGTGGAAATCCAGCTTCACCCTGCTTCAGCTAACTGGTTACAGTGTAACCCTCACGCTCTTTGGGTAAACTGAGGCAAGCTGCTGTCCTTCGTGCCCGCGGGAGAGTGATCCCAAAGGGCCGGGATGGCGAGAGGGCTCAGCCACAGGGAGGAGGTCTCCTTCGGGCTGTACCCAAAGGGCTCTCTCACATCCTTCCCTCGTGAAAGCAGCGGCTCCGCACCCGCAGCAGCTGAATCTGGTGAGGAAGAGGAGGCACCGCGGGTTCGGGTGTCTCTCGCCGCCTCCCCGGCGTGCGGATCCAGAGCAGGGGAAAACACCCGCCGAGGTCTCCGGTGCCTCCCGAAGGGCTCCGAGCCGCGGTCCCCGGGGCGGTGCGGGCGCGGCTGCGGCGGGAGGTGGGGAGGAGGGAGCGGGCCCGGCGCCCGCCGCCGCCCGGGCGTCCCTCTCCGCCGCTTCCTTTAGGTGGCACCTCTCCTCCAGGAATGAGGCTTCCGGCCCCGCGCATCCCTGCCCGGGCCGCGGCCGCGCACCGCGGGGGCTCCGCCGCGGAGCCGCCGCCGTCGGAGCGGCCCCTCCTCCCCTCGCCAGCCCGTGCCCGGCTCCCCCGTCCTCCCGCTCACTCCTCCAGCCAGTAAATCCGATCTAGGTTGATTCCTCTCACGTCAAACCACATGATCCCATAAAACATTCATCGCCTCTCCATCCCCGCTCGCTCGCCGCTCGCTCCCGGGATACAGCGCAGCCGGCTCCGCTCCCCGCCGCGGGATCCGCCGCAGCCCCGGCCCCGTGCGTGCGGCGGGCGGGCGGGCGGAGGGAGGAGGAGGCAGGCGAGGCGAGGCGAGGCGAGGCGAGACGAGGCGAGGCGAGGCGAGGCGAGGCAGGGAGGGGGAGCCTCGCCTGGATGCTGACTCCAGCTCGGGGGCTGCTCATTCCCCCGATGAGCGAGGGCACCGGGAGCGCCCCCCCCTCCCCGTGCGCCGCCGCTCCCCGCTCGGGCTGAAGTTTGGCTCCGGGATCTGCCCCGCTTTCCCAGGGATTGTACTGCTGCCGCTCCACTTTGCGCCTCCAGACGTGCCTTCCCCGACCCCTAAGATGAAGAGGGCGATAGCTGAAGGTAGGTGCGCCCCGCTCCCCCTCCGCCGCCGCGGCTCCCCCGGGCAGGGCACGGCGGCCGCGGCCCCAACTTCGCCCGGCGCCGGGAACTTCCCTCGCTGCAACTTTTTTCCCCCGTGGGGTCTTCGGGAGCGGCCAAGGTCCCACGAGGAGAAGAGGGACCGGGGGCCGGGCCGGGAGCGGGCGCTGGGGCCGGGAGAGGCGGCGGGGAGGGCGCGGGGGGAGCGGGAGCGCCGCGGCTGCGGGAGCGGAGCGGAGGCGAGGCCGGAGGGGGAGCGAGCACCGGGCACGGCTCGGCTCCAGCCGCGGAGCACGGCAGCGGGATGGAAGGAGGACAGAGGGATGATGGAAAGGGAACAGCGGGGTGGAGGGAGAGCAGGGGGCTGAGCCCCCTCCAGCCGCCGCCCAGCCTCGGCTTGGCTCAGATCGGCCTTGGGGTGACCGAGCGAAGTTGGTGCCTCCGGGGGAAGCGCGTCCCCAGCCCGCATCCTGCATCCCGCATCCCGCGGCGGAGGGGCCGGGACGGGCGGGAGAGGGGATGGGGCAGCCCGGCTTCCCCCGCTCGCAGCCCGGCCGCCGGAGGAGCTCCGGCCCCGCTCCCCGAGCCCGTCCCGCTAGCAGAGCCTCCGGACGGGGAAGTTCCCGGAGGGTCCCGGGGCCCCGCAGGGACAGCGGATCCTGGGGTGCGGTGGGGGCTACCCGCAGAGCCCTCCCTTAGGGTCCCGCCACTTCGTGTTCGGAAGCCGAAGGCTGGGAAGGGCTGGGGGTGCAGGGCTGGACCCCCTTTCCACTCGCTTGCAGCGCCGGGGGAGAGGCACGGAGCTCGCAGCCTGGCACGGGGGGCTCTGCCTGAACCTTTTCCATGGACTTTGGTGATAATCTTTGCTTTCCGGCCCCGCTGTGCGGGCTGGGGCTGGGGCAGGGCTGGCACAGGGGCCGGGGGCTGCGGCGGCTCCCGGAGTCCCCCGATCCCGCCGTGCCGTGGCCGCTTGCTGGGGCTCCGGGGGCACCGGGACGCGGCCCCAGCTCGGGAGGGACACTCGCTGCCGGGCTGCGGGCTCAGCCCACTCGAGAAGCGTGTGCCGCCCAGGTGTGCTCGCTGGGAACCCAACCCACGGATTGCAGTTTTGAACTGGAGGGATCAGCCCATCGTGGGAGCTCCCGGGCTGGCCAGGTGCTGGGCAGGGGAGGTTTGGGCATGCGGAGCCTCTGCCTGCTCTGACTCTGCTCCCGGCTGTGCTGTCTCCGGCTCGCTTCCCATTCCCGTCAACGACACAGATACAATTCTCTTTTCCTTTCTATTTTGGAGGGCACTCTGGCTGATTTATTTGTGCCGATCAAAGGACACATCCAAGCTGTGATCCACACCGCACATTGCCTCCTCGAGAGGCTTTGTGTCGATCTGAAACGTGAAATGGCCAATTTATTCCTGTTTGGGGAACACCTTGGGAGCAGGCTCTGCTGCCAGCTTCTCCCCGGGCCCGGAGGGGATGCTGATAGCCGAGCCTCCATTTGCCGGGGCCGTGCCCGGCGCGGGGGCTGCCATGGATCCGAGCCCGGCGGCTCGGTGCCCTGCTCGGCCCGCCGGTGTCGGGCTGTGCCGGGGGCTCTTTGTCCCCCACGGTGCCGGCAGAGCCGTGCAGGTGCTGGGTGTGCCCCGATCCCCTCTGCTCCATCCCCGCTGCTGCTGCAGCGCTGCTCTCCCCACGCAGTGACACTCCCGGCTGCCGCCAGCGTCGTGTGGAACAACACAGGGGATAATGAAATATAAAAACTGTGTTACAACTGCTTTATTTATAGAACGAGGCTTGGAGGAGTTTGGGGTTGAATTATTTGCTTTTTTTGCTGCAGTTTATGAATTGCTCCTGTGAGAGCCTGGCTTGCTAGCAGGTTTGGCTGGAAAGTCCTTACGAACCTGGGGGATTCAGTTTAGCTGAGTGTCCATCCTGCTGGATCTGGACTACATTTCCCACTGTGGGCTGCCAGGATGCTTCAAGTGCCTTGTAAGCCAGAAATAGCCACCAGGGGCAGTTGGACAGGCAGAGCTTTCCCTGTTCTCAGCACTTGCTGCCTTATTAACACGATTCATTTTTACTGAAAAGGGGCTTTCTATGCTTTTTTTTTTTAACCCGTTTTTTTTTTTTTAAAAGGGGGTTTTTTTTTTTTTTTTTTTTTTTTTTTTTTTTAACCCGAATACAAACCCCTGGAATAGGAGAACCTACATCAACATCACCGATGTGAGAGCAGCTCTTTTTTTTTTTCCTCTTGAGAGAAGACACCATTCATTGCATTATTCTGTATTTCCTGTCTTTATAATGTAAATTTTTTATCAAGTGCTCGCTGCATTTTCTGGGCTTTGTCCCCCCTTTCCCAGCCGGCACACAGACCTCAGACCTGTATTCCATGGGCCCATCAAAGGCTGTGGTTGGAGAGGTTTTCTAAGGAGGAATGTGCTTAAAGAGGAATTTTAGGGCACAAAGGTGGAGGTGCTGTTGCACCACTTGGTGCCTGGGCGTTGAACTGGTGCAGGCATCCGTTGTTCCCTGCTGGATCTGGGATGTTTTCCCAGACAAAGCTGGGCCAGAGAAGGAGTTAATGAGAAGCACTGAGAAAGAGTGGAGGGCTGCGGGCAGCACGTGCTGAACCAGCCGAGTCCCTTATGAATTCCCTCAATCCCCAGCTCAGGAGCTCCCGGCTTGCCATGGGAAAACCTCCTGGGAGCCTGATGTGTCCATACAGGAGTGGGAAGGAGAGGGAGTGGCTGGTGGGAAGGAGCAAGGGGACAGTTTGTCACACAGCATCTCTCTCTGCTCTGCCCTGCTCCCTGCCCTGCTCCAGGGGCCAGGAATACAAGGGCAGGAGAGTGGCTGCTGCTCCATCCACTCATCCTGTGGAGCTGGAAGCTGGCAAGGGCCACGGGGATGCACAGCTGAGATCCCACATTCCCTGTGCCAGGCTGTGCCTGCTGACACAGGCCCTGTGCTCTGTAATCTTCTTCTGACCCCAACAAGGACTAGGGCCTCAGCCTTCCAAAGGAATTACCAGAATCCAGCGGCACAGATGGGAATTTTCCACATTTTTCGTCTCAGAAGCAGCAAGGAGCCTGTGAGCTGGGGGCAGGGAAGGGGAGGATGCTTCGAGGCTGCTGCACCTCTGCCCAGCCCTGCCCAGCCCTGCCCAGCCCTGCTGGCTGAGGGCCCTGGGGCACCTTCCCTTCTCTGCCCATCCTCCTGAGCCATGCACAAGGAGAGGGGAGATGGCCTGAGCCAGAGCCTGCCTACAGAGCAGGACGAGGCAGACTGCACAGAGCTGAGCTCTGATTTCTGCTCTGAGCCTGCCCTGCTGGCTCTGGCGGCTCAGCCCCACCGTGCTGGAGCTCATCCCCGGCACGGGGGAGCTGCAGCCGGGATTCCCCTGCAGGACCAGCAAGGAGCCGCTCACTCAGGTGTGCGTCCTCTTCCCTTTGGATTTGCAATGCTGTCTGCTGCTGTCACCTTCAGTTAGACAGACCTCCGAGTGCCAGGCGGCTCTTTTGATGTTCCTGAAGAGGTTTTCTCTTTATGCAGGAGGCACAGCCCTGTGGAACAGGAGCGAGCACCCTGCAGCACTGCACGGAGGGGCTGTCAGAGGCAGCAGCTCAGCGTGGGGCCTGCAAGGGCTGGGACTTTCTGGGAGGGCTTGTCCCTCCTGGGAGATTCTGGGAGAGCTTGTCCCTCCTGGCCATGTGGGAAGCTCTGTTCTGTGTCCCAGAGCCAGATGGATCTGTCTGGGGTTTGTGAGTAGCAGCATGTCAGGGCTTCTCCATCACAGACACCCAGCGGTGTGGGAGGGAGGAGTGAGGCTGGTGAGACACAAAGCCCACCTTCTCCTCCCCTTTCCTGCTGTGGCTGCAACTCTTGGAGGTTTCCAGAGGCTGAGGGAAAAGGGGACAATTGTACTGAAAAGTCTTAATCAGCTGAAAGAGGCTGAGGGTGGATCCTGCCGTGTTTGCACAGAGATGCTGGAGGAATTCGTGCAGAATTTGCTCAAATGTGCAAACTCACCTCAGCCTGAGCTGTGTCTGTGTGAGACTGCTAGGACACACAGGAGTGGGAGTCTGGGGTGGCTGGTCACCCTTTATGAGGTGTTCATAGGGGTGTGTGGGCTCAGGGCAGGTGACACGGCTGTTCCCCTGGGCTGCGTGCAGCTCACGGCCAGGCCCTGCCTGTGTGGGCAGAGCACACCTCGTGGTGTGGCACAGCCCCTGACCATGCCTACTTTGCTTTTGGAGTGCTCCTAGAAGGCCTCTGGAGTCTGGTCTTGGCCCTGCTTCTTCCTTCTTTGTATCCTTGAGCAGGTCAATGAGCCTTTCTGTGACGTAGTCTCAGCTTTTCCAGCACTGTCCCTTGGAGAGTGATGCTGAGTTATGTCCCAAGGGACCCAGGATATGCTTAAATTCAGCCCAGAGCTGAGGTGTGGAGGCTGAGCAGTCACTAATCACCTCCTTAGCACTGCCACAGTGGCAGGTGACAAGACTGATGATCTCCTGAGGGCTGTTGCTGCATCCACAGCAGGTTTGTGTCTCTGGGCTGGCCAACCTTCCTCCCAGCCTTCACACTGCAGATTTTACAGCATTTATCGTCCCTCTCCTGGAACCAGGAGATTAGAAAAGCACTTGAGTTTTATTTTGAATCCTCCCTGGTTGTCAAGGAAAGCAGAAACACTCCACAAGCACATGCAAAGCATCAAGGAGACTGGAAACAAGGAAACACAAACACTCCCGTGCTGGGATTTTTAGTTCAGTCTCTGGAGAGCTCAGCAGTTTGAGGCATCACCCTAATGACTCTCAAGTAGCAGTGTTGGGTCCTGTCTGCATGGCTTAGGCAAGGCCAGGCTCAGAATATTTCATGAAATCACGGAATATGATGGATATTATCATCTGGGTACACCTAGAGCACCTCTGGAGGTATCTAAAGAACCTCTTGCCCAAAGCACAGCTGATTTCAAAGCCAGATCTGGCTGCTCAGGGGCTTGTCCTGTCCACCATGGATGTCTCCCAAGGTGGAGATGCCCTGTCCTCCTCCACAGGAGGACAGCTGAGGCAGCCCAAGCCCTTTGTCACCTGGCCTGGGTCAGCACCATGGGTGCTCCCTGCCCCTTTGGTGAGCTGGGGGTGCCTGGCTCTGTCCCTGGGCATGGCAGGGCTGGGGCAGGAGCGTTGGTGAACTTCGTGCTGGCTCCCTGTGAGGTCAGAGCAGGTGCTGGGGAGGTATCAAAGAGGGGTGAAAGCAGGGGTCACAGCCAGGTGCCATGGCAGGGGCACTCAGGGTGGCAGCAGGACACTCAGGGTGGCAGCAGGACACTCAGGGTGGCAGCAGGGACATTCAGGATGGCAGCAGGGACATTCGGGATGGCAGCAGAGACACTCAGGGGGGCAGCAGGAACACTCAGGGTGGCAGCAGGCCCTTGCAGATGTTGTCCTGTGCCTGTGTTTGCTTTGGTGGCTGCTCCTGGGGAGAAGCCCCTGGCCAGTTGGATGTGGCCCAGTTCCAGCTGCCCCAGCCTGCTGTCCCACATCAATGGTAATTAAACAGAGCTCCCCTGCAGCTCTGCAGTCCTCAGATGCACCCTGAGCTGGGAGCCTTTCCTGACACCCTGCAGGGACAGGAGCCTCTCTGAGGACACACAAAAACGTGGCCAAATCCCAGAATCCTGGAGGTGCTGCGGGAAGGGTCCAGAACGGAACTATTGCACCTCAGCTCAGGTCTGCTGTGGATTTCTCTGTCCAAGCTGTGGAAAGCTCCAGTGATGGAGCCTTGCAGGCCTTTCCCACTACTGGAGCTGATTGAAAAGCTTTTCCTGATGTCTGAACTGAAGATCCCAAGCTGAAGTTCTTGGTCTGCCATCCTTTCAACTGCCCTGGAGTAGGTGGAGGCTGGAATTAAATCTCCCTTCACCTTCTCTTTGCCAAGCCAAATCATCATAATTCCCTCCATGTGACCTTGTACGACATACTAGGACATATCTTAGGAAGGAATTGTTCCCTGAGAGGGTGGGCAGGCCCTGGATCCCTGGCAGTGCCCAAGGCCAGGCTGGACAGGGCTGGGAGCAGCCTGGGACTGGGGAGTTCCAGCCCAGCCAGCCAAGGACAAGGACTGGACATCGGCTCCTTCTTCCTTCCAGGAGCTGCATCCTGAGAGGATCCAAACCCTTTTGCCCCAAGGTGCTTATTGACTGGAGCTGACTCACAGAAACCTCCTTGTCCAGCATTTCTGTCCTTGATACATGGTCTGGAGAGCCTTTATTGTCAGCTGTGCTCTGATCCCACCCCGAGCTGCAATTCCACACGAAAGCAGCCGGATCCAGCAGTAGAGGGAGGCTCAGTGCCTGTGTGAGAGTTCCCAGCCCATCCCGGCTTTTCTCCGTCCCGCTGGAGCTGGACACGTTCCTCCCTGGCTCTGGGAATCCTGGTGCCTTTCCAGCACTCTGTGCTTTGTTTTCTCTCTCCGTGCTGCACCTTCTGCTGGAAACAAAGGGATGTTTGCATTCCAGCGTGATGCTTCCTTTATTCCCTGAGTGCAGGGGATAATTACAGTGCCTTGCACTAATTGATCCCTTATTAGTGATAATTGTGATTTACGTGGTGCTTTAGGAAGGGGCATTTCTGTGGCAGAAGTGATGCTCTAATGTCACACTTGTGATGTGTCACCTCATCTCCCGTGAGCTGCTCTTGGGGGAAGCGGGTTCACTTTTATTTTTTTGTTAAAAACCAATCTTTTGCAAGAACCATCTGGCTGCTAAATTCTCCTCCCGGAGCTGTGCGGTTTGCTGGGAGTTCATTTGCGTCTTTAGCTACTAAAGAGGAAGTAAAAGTGACTGATTAGTCTGAGACTGGGACCATTCACATCAAAGTGACAGATTTTGCGAGCAGGATTTGGGGAAGTGTTTAAAACTGGTGCGTTTTCATTAAATTTTGAAGACTGTGGGCAGAAGTGCGCTCTCGGCACTGCAGCTCAGCGCTCAGCCCTGCACCCTGGGTTGTTATGTCACAGTGAATTGTGGGGCTGCTCAAATTTGCCTCTGCTTGCTTGATGACTTTAAATATTGATTTTAATTGTGCCTCTTTCTTAAGGCTGTGAGTGATGGTGGGAGCCATGGACAATAATCCCTGAGCACAACACAGCCATGTGCACTGGGAGGTGGGAACTCAGCACTCAGACTGGCTCTCAGCACAGGAGAGGGGGAGAAAGGAAAATACCTCTGGAGCCCCCAAACTCAGCTTTCCCTGCTCCCATGGGGGCTTTGCAGGGATGTGCCATGAGCTGCTGGCCAAGCTGGGCTCTCAGAAGCCCTTTGGGGGTGCTGGGGTAAGGCTGGGAGGGCTCCACACTCTCCCCTGTCCAGAGGGGTCGTTGGAAAGCCTAAGAGCAAATCCAGAGTTTGGGAATGTGGGATTTGTCTGTGCAGAGAGAAACGGTCACCTGGGAGGCACCAGGACCTGCAGGACTTGCACTACAAAGATCTGGAGGGACAGGACACAGGGAATGGCTTCAAACTGACAGAGAGGGGGTCTAGACTGGATATCAGGAAAGATCCTTCCCTGGGAGGGTGGGCAGGCCCTGGCACAGGGTGCCCAGAGCAGCTGTGGCTGCCCCTGGATCCCTGGCAGTGGCCAAGGCCAGGTTGGACAGGGCTTGGAGCAGCCTGGGACAGTGGAAGGTGTCCCTGCCCATGGCAGGGGTGGCACTGGATGAACTTTGATGTCACTTCCATCCCAAACCAGTCTGGGACTCTGGGATTGCACGTCCCTGTGCCACTGGCATGTTTTCAGGAGCAGTGGGAGCTGTGGTGTCCCTCTCCCTGTGCCCAGGTTCCTTCCCAAGCACACATCCTGACAGATGTGGCCCTGATCAATGCTCTGTGGCCGTGCAAACACGGTTAGCATTGGCTTTACACTAGAGGGCTGTCTGTCCCTTTCCCTTCTGAGAGCAGCCCGTGTGCCAGGAGTTCCTGTGGCAGGATCCTAGTCTGATCCTGTGGGGTGGGGAGTGCTGCAGGCTGGTGCTTGGTGCTCAGCTCTGCTCTGTGCTGCTCAGAGCAGCCCTGCCCTGGGCTGGAGGCCCTTTGGAGATGTTTCTGGTGAAGTGCAGCTCTCTGGCTCTGCCCCGTGTCCAGCTCAGCAGGAAGCAGCAGTTTCCACAGAGGATTCCTTCTCCTCCTGTTTTTCCAGGCCCCTTTTGCTGTCAGGAGTAGAGCACTCTGGTAGCACAGGGATGCTCTGGGGTTCCAGGAGTGGGGCATTTCCTGCTGCTGCCCTGCCCTGGTGAGGATCTGCAGCCCTGAACATCTGCACATCCAGTTGTGGAGTGACAGACAGGAATTGCTTTGGAAATGGCTCTGGGGGCTGGAGGAGCTTTCAGTGTCCCAGGCCTGAAAGAGATTTGGCAGCTTCTGCCTGAAAGTTCAGCTCGGACAGCTGAAAACTCCTGTCACCTGCAGGGCTGGGACCTCTGGGGACATTGCCACCATGAAGCCTGGTTGCTTTGGTCCACTGCTGCCTTTGTTTCATGGAATCACAGAATATCCTGAGCTGGAAGGACACCCAGGATCATCCAGCCCAGCCCTGTCCCTGCCCAGACCCCCCAACAACCCCACCCTGTCCATCCCTGGCAGCGCTGTCCAAAGGCTCCTGGAGCTCTGGCAGCCTCGGGGCCGTGCCCATTCCCTGGGGAGCCTGGGCAGTGCCAGCACCCTCTGGGGGAAGAACCTTTCCCTGAGCTCAGCCTGAGCCTGCCCTGGCCCAGCTTCCTGCTGGCTGAATTGAATTGATTTGTTTAATTCTGTCCCCACTCACCTTTAACCCAGCTAAAGACAGAACCAGCTAAAGCTTGCCTTTGCCTGGCAGACATGGCTTGAATTCAGTCCTGCCTGGAGAATTCCAGCCCCAAACACAGCCCCTCAGTGCCTCCTGTGTGCTCATGCCATGCAGTTGTGGCACTGGCTTTTCCTGTTCCTGGATGCCTGGGCAGTCAAGGTTTGGGTCAGTTTGGGCAAAAGTGGTGATAACTGAGAGCAGCCAAGTCCCTGGGGACTGCCCAAGGCTCCTGGCCATCCCAGCTTATCCCCCACTCCCCCGCCCCGGTGAGCAGGGCTGGGGGGAGTGGGGAATGAGCTGGGATGGCCAGGAGCAGGTGAGGGGGCACTGGTGGGCACTGGAGCACTCTGGGGCTGTGCCCAGCACACACTCAAGTACAGAGGTTGGTTCTTTGACACAAGTTGGTTTATGAGCTCCAGGCACTTCTCTCCCTCCCTCAGTTTGTCCCTGATGTGTCCTGAGCAGGGGGAGGGGTTAATGACGGTGATGCTGAGCTCTGAGTGGTGGCACTGACCCCAGAGATGGTGGTGGGACACTGCTGGGCCATGGGGACCAGGTGTGGGACCTGCCCTGCATCCATCCCCCCTCGGCTGGGACAGGAGCAGAGCAGTAGTGGGGCCCTGCTGTCCCTGGGCTCAGGACAGGATGTCCCCAGGCCGAGGGTCCCTTTGCTGCTCAGGGTCACTGCTGCAGGCAGCACCGCCTGCTGTCCCTGTCCTGTCACCCAGGGCACAGCTGGCAGCTGTGGGCAGGCAGGAGGCCCCAGCTGGCCCTGCTGGCACAGAGCTGCTGTGCCCTGCCTGTGTGCCAGCCAGGCAGGGCAGCTCAGGAACCACAGAAACATGGAATGGGATGGCTTGGCTTGGGAGGGACCCTGCAGCCCATCCAGTGCCACCCCTGCCATGGCAGGGACAGCTTCCACTGCCCCAGGCTGCTCCAAGCCCTGTCCAGCCTGACCTTGGGCACTGCCAGGGCTGGGGCAGCTGCCCAGGCTGGGTTCATGGGCTGCACATCTCTCCCCACCCTGCTCCCCCACATTTACACAGCCCCGGCCAGAGCTGCTGGATCCCCCACTTGGCTGGCTCCATTCCAGGCCAAAAAATGGATTTTAGCCCTCCTGGGTGGGAAGCAAAGGAATTGTGCCCCCCCAGCCTCCCTGGGCATGGCAGGGGGATCAGGCTCAGCCCCTGCAGGTTTGATGTTCCAAGTTTGAACCTTTGTTTCTGACATCAGGGGTGAAGTGAGAGAACACTCCATCAGGGCTTGGAGGCAGAGCCTGGCTGAGGAGTGCAGCTTCATCTTCAGGTGACCTCCAAGGCCACACCCTTGGGTTTGCTGTCACCCACAAGCCCAAGGAGCCATTTCTCCCAAGGTTTTACCAAGACCCAGCTTCTACCACGACAAAAATTTTGCTGCTGAGGCACTGGGGGCAATGTGGGGTCTGGAGATCAGACAGTGGTTGTTTAAATACCATTCCTACCACTCAAGCACTATTCCTGTGTTCCTGAGGCTGTGTCCTCTGCTGGGTGCAGTGTGGTCCCAAAGCCCTGGGAAGGGGTTCTGGGAGGGGCTGGGGGTGCTGCTGGCCCAGGATCATGTCCAGTCCCTTTCCCCTTTCTCTCCCAGGCTGGAAGGGAGCTCCAGGGGACAGCCCAGCCAAGGAGAGACATTTGTACCAGTGGCACAATAAATGACCCCGAGCTGCCTTGCGGAGCCAGCCCAGGAGAGCCTTTCCTTGGCCACGGTGTTTCATGGGAAATGCTTTGCTTTCTCTGTGTTTATTTTTGGCTTTCCTAGAGTTTCTCAAGGCTTTCAATTAATCCTGAGCTTTGGGGTGGCCAGCTGGGCTGCAGGGACAGAGTCTGCCTCAGAACACTGGGTTTAGCCATTTCCTGGGGAGCTTGGGTTTACTGGGAGCTTGGAAAAGTTTAACCTGGGGACACTTGGGACATGTGCAGAGTGCTTTGCATGGAGAGACAGCTGGGCCAGGGGCTGTGTCCCTGCCCACAGCTGGGCCAGGGGCTGTGTCCCTGCCCATGGCAGGGGTGGCACTGGATGAGCTTTAAGGTGCCTTCCAATCCAAACCATCCCAGGATTCTGTGATCCTGTTTTTGTAGTCACGAGAGCCCCCCGCTCAGCCTGTGCCTGCTCCAGCCCTGCCCCCTCCCAGCTTTAGGTGCCACCCAGGGCAGCTCCTGGGTGCTGAGCCCTCTGCTCTGGAAGTGCTGGGGCTCTGATGGTTTCCCCTGCATTCCTGAGTGCTCTAACTTGCTCCTCTCCTCCCAAAACGAGGTCTCACCATGGCCCCTGTGAGCATGACTCCCTTGCTGTGACCTCTGTGCCCCGAGAGCTGCTCCTGAAGCCACCCCTAAGGCTCGGGGTGGGAGCACTGGTGTGAGAGCCCCTAAAGCTCTGTGGGATGCCTGGGCGTGTCCCACCCCTCTGCAGGTGTGGGATGTGTGCAGTGGGGCTGTGCTGGCCCTGGGGTCACCAGGACGGGGGGAGGGCTAGCCCTACTGTCCAGACCATGATTTAGTGACAGAGGGGCCAGCAGCCCTCACCTCCCTGCATGTGACAGAGCACAAAGCCCTCCCTAGAAATCCCAGCTTATCCAGCCTGTCTGCCTGCTGAGGAGGGGACACCAGGGTCTGAGTGCCCCTGCCTGTCCCCACGCCCCCTGCTCAGGCTGAATGTCCCCAGGGGTGACCTGGTGCCCTGTGGCACTGCAGGGACTGAAGCAGCTGCACTAGACCAGGGGCTGCAGCTGAAAAAGCCCAGGGAACCCTCCCTGCTCCCAGGGCTGGTGTTTGCTGCGCTCTCTAATCCAGAGAGATCCGTGCATGAAAGGCCTGAGCCCAGCATTTGGCATGGGGAGAGGTGGGCAGGGATGGTGGAGACAGGGCTTTGATGGCACAGCAATTCTCACCGTGCTGGGAGCCAGAACCTGCCTGGGTGTGCAGAGAGGATGAGGAGTGAGCAGGGTTGGCAAGGGCACCCACAGCTCCTGGGAAAGAGCCCGAGCCAGCTGTGGGGCCACCCTGCCAGAGCAGCTGCCCTCGTGCCCTGGAAGGAGCAGGGATGGGCACAACCCCTGGCCAGGCCAGGCACAGCCTGTGGCACCCAGCGTGGGTCGTGGGGCTGGAGGGCCAAAATCACAGAGCAGGGACATGCCTGGCTGGGGGACACTGCACATGTGCGGCTGGCTGTGTGACACTGGGATTGGGTATGTGACAGTGGGGCTGGCTGTGTGACACTGTGCACAGAGCTGCACAGTGTCCTTGCTGTGGGACACCAGGATTCATTGTGTGACACTAGGACTGGCTGTGGGACACTGGGGCTGGCTGTGTGACACTGTGCACACACGTGGGGAGCAGGCAGGGCATGGGGACAGCTGCACCGGGGGCTGCCCTTGATCTGTCATGGGCCAGGGCTGAAATTCGGTGTGGGATGGGCACACAGCTCATGAAGGTGAATGGGCCATGGCTTGTTTGTCACCCAGGAGGGACACAAAAATCAGGGACATGAATAAAAAACAATGAAACAAAATGGTTGTGTTGAACACAGGGTAAGGACAGGCTCTGCCAGGCATCTGGGCTGGGGTCAACACTGCATGGGCAGTGTGTAAGCCCATGGGTCTGGAGCTGGTGAAAGGCTCCTTCTCCTTCTCCTTCTCCTTCTCCTTCTCCTTCTCCTTCTCCTTCTCCTTCTCCTTCTCCTTCTCCTTCTCCTTCTCCTTCTCCTCTCCCCCCTCTCTGGGAGGAAGTGGGAAGGGGGATAAGCCCTGGGTGAGGAGGAAATGGAAAGTGCAGAAGTAAGTCGGTGTCTCCTTCCTTGGGGAATGGCAGTTCCCTTATCCCCTTCTCTCCTCAAAGACCCAAAATGCTGAGGACACACCGAGGCTTTGGCATGGACAGGGCTCAAGGGGCGGCAGCTGCAGAGGGAGATGGAACAGGGGGACAGTGTACAGGAGACAGGGTGGTGACAAATGGCACAGGAGAAGGTTCCTGGCCAGGAGAGGCCTCCTGGACTTCAAGTCCAGGGCAGGTGCAGCAAGGGCCATGTCTGTATTTTCAGGAGGCCATCCAGTCTGCAGCCTGCAACTCTCCCACCCCTGGCAGGGTTGCAGGAGAGCCAAGGCTTGGAGAGAGCCCTGCTCCCTGTGGGAATGCAGGGAAGGGTCACCACCAGTGCCCACCAGAGCAGCTCCTCCTGCAAAACCAGCAGCTTGTGCCCTCTGCCCCTCTGGGGACCCTGTGTTCTGCTCAGGTGACTCTGACTGTGTTCTGGGCTCAGGGGCATCCCTGACCTTTGCTCCCTCTTGAGCAGTGCCACCTCAGGTTGTGTTCCAGAGGAGCTTTGAAGGAGTGAGACCAGGAACAGGGATCCCTCAGGGTACAGCACAAACACTGGAGGAGCAGCCAAGGCTTGGGAAGCAGGAAAGGAAATGATGGATCAGGAATGCTCTTTTAGCAGTTTACTGGTGCCAAAGGATGAATGATGGACTTCATAAACCTGGAGGTCTTCTCCAACCTCAGGGCCCCCAGGGTTCTGTAGCTAGTGCTGTGCTGGGGTTCCTGTGCCACCCTTGAGGAGCCCCTCTGTTCCTGCCCACCATGAGCTGCCCCAGGGGCTCTCTCTGTGCTTTGGGAGCCTTAGGCTGAGCCTGAGTGCTGTCCCAGAGAGCCAGAGCCAGCCCTTCCCTGCGGGGTGATTCCCTCCTGGGCTGGTCACTTGGGTGTGTAATCACCCCACGAGGTGCCATGGGAGCACTGTGCTCATCTGGGCCCTTTGGAGCTCTGCAGGGCAGGGTTTTGTGGGTTTTGGGGCCTCCCTGGAGAGCTGCAGTCCCAAGGGCACTGTTGGAGCAGATGTTGTGTTAGTAAATGCAGAGGTGGCTCCACGGCCCTTCCCAGGGAGCATCCAGCTGTCCCACCCAGGGGACAAGGAGGTGGTGCTGGTTTCCTCCTCCCTGCCCTGGGTTGCTCTGCAGAGGCAGGGCCACAGTGGTGTCCCCTCCACTGCCTGTGGTTCTTTGCTTTGCTCCCTCCCAGGACCAAAGGCCACTGTGGAGAGTCACAGAACCATGGAATCATTAGGGCTGGAAAAGATCTATGATATCATCAAATCCAACCTCCAACCAACACCCCTGGCCATCAAACTGTATTGTGAAGAGCCACATCTGCTCACTTTTTGGACACCTCTAGGCATGGTGACTCCAGCCTGTTCCAGGGCCTGACCACTCTTTGAGTGAAGAAATTGTCCCTAATTTCCAGCCTGAAGCTCCCTTGCAGCTTGAGGCTGTTTTCCCTTTCCCACTTGCCCTGGAAGGTGCCTGGTGCCACCTGAGCAGGTCCCTGAGCCCTGCTGGCACAGGCTGCTGGTGCTGCCGTGCCCCAGGCTGGCAGCAGTTCCTCCTGGATGCCTGCCTGGCTCTCTGGAGCAGCACAGGGAATATGCAAATTTAACCTTTGCATTTACTGTGCTGTTCTTTTCCTGGGAAATGTCACTGGGGGCACCAAGCTGGGATTGCCTGCTCCTGGGACTGGGGGAAAGAGCACCAGTGGTGTGTGCATGGCTCCTGGGGATGATCCAGCATGGAGCTGGCTCCTCCAGGGAGGGCTCTGGAAGTGCTCTGGGAGCTGCCCTGTCCTGCCCTGCCCTGCCCTGCTCTGCTGTCTGCAGGGATGGGATGGGATGGGATGGGATGGGATGGGATGGGATGGGATGGGATGGGATGGGATAGGATGAGTGACTGGAGCCAGCTCCTGAGTGACAGAGGGAGGGTTGTGTCCCTTGTGTTCCCGTGGCTGGGGGAGCTGCCAGCAGTGACACATCTCCTGATGCTGGGAGAGGCTTGGGAGCCAGTGCCATGCTCCAGGGGTGGATCCAGAGGCTGCTGCTGCGGCAGGAGGGAGCGCCCTGTTTGCCTGGAGAGAGGAAGGGATGCCAGCTGGCAGAGCTGGCAGTGGCTGATGGGACTGTCCCAGCTCAGCCCAGACTGAGGTGAAGGGCTGGGATTCCTGGGAAGCATCTGTAGGACAAACAAGAGGGGCATGCAGTGGGGGCAGGACTGACTGTGGGAGGGAGAGGAACTTCAGCACCACAATAACCAAAGCCTCTATTAACACCCCTGAAGGTGCTGCCACATTGGCTTTGTGGCTTTTGGCAGTGCCTGGCAGGGTGGATGTGCTGATCTCTGCACCATTCTCATGGAATAATTCCATAATTCACTGAGGAGCAGCTGAGGGAGCTGGAAAGGGGCTCAGCCTGGAGAAAAGGAGGCTCAGGGGGGACCTTGTGGCTCTGCACAGCTCCTGACAGGAGGGGACAGCCGGGGGGGTCGGGCTGTGCTCCAGGGAACAGGGACAGAAGGAGAGGGAACGGCCTCAGGCTGGGCCAGGGGAGGCTCACAGTGGATTTTGGGAAAATTTCTTCATGGAAAGAGTGGTCAGGCACTGGCACAGCTGCCCAGGGCACTGCTGGATCCCCATCCCTGCAAAAGCTCAGAAAGCTGTGTGGGTGTGGCACTGGGACATGGCTTAGTGGTGAACATGGTGCTGCTGGCTCACGGGTTGGGCTCAACAATCACAGGGTTTTGTCCAACCCAGACGATTCTGTGATTCCCTTGGGCTGTGCCAGCCCCAGCTGTGGGTTCTGTGATTCCCTTGGGCTGTGCCAGCCCCAGCTGTGGGTTCTGTGATTCCCTTGGGCTGTGCCCTGCTTTGAGCAGGCAGAGCACACCTGGAGAGCCCCGTGAGCAGCTCGAGGGGGTGGCCCTGGTGCTGTGTCCTCACAGATTGACCTCAGCTGCCACTTTGGGTCTGTCTGTGTGGGACAAGTGCTTGGGGTCAGCAGCGCAGGAGCTCTCCAAGCACAGGCAAGGCTCTCCTCCAGGAGCAGCAGGGGCAGCTCTGGGCCAACAGGACCTGGGGAAAGCAGAGCAGGAGCCTTCACAAGCAGACCAACATGAGCAAGGCAGGATGTCCAGGTGGTGGGTGCCACAGGACAACAGATTCATCTCCCAGTTCCCAGAGGGGTTGGGGAAGCAGTGGGTTTAGAAGCATGACAGATGGCTTGGAGATGCCCTTGGAGCAGCCTGAGCTGTTTGGGATTGTACTCACACCTCCAGGGGCTCTGGGAACAGTGGGGGGCCCTGTGGATCCCCAGATCTGCTGTGCTCCTGGATTTTGGCTGCTCATGAGGTGGGAGCTGTGCTGTGTTTGCTGCAGGTCTGCACACTCAGAGAAGAGCAGTTACAAACCCACCACGAGGTGTATCCAAACCTCCTTAATCAATAACCAATAACCTCAGCAGTCCCTGGCAGAAGGGCTGGAGTGCTGGAGAGAGCTGCAGGACAGGGATGGAGTCATGGGGCAGTGAGAGGGGGTGCTGCTGGTCCTCACCCCCAGGAGCAATGCAGGGAAACAGAGGGAACAGGGCCGGATCCACATGGGAGAGCTGCTGCTCCCACAGTGCATGAGCAACTTCCAGAGCCCTTGGATCTGCCAGATCGTGGAATATCCTGAGCTGGAGGGGATCCACAGGGATCACTGGGTGGCTCTGGAGTGAAGGGCCATCCTGGGACTGAATCTCAGTGCTGCCAGCACCAGCTGAGCCCAGCCCTGGGGCTGCTGGGCTGGGAGAGCTCCCTAGGCTTTGTCCTGGAGCTGGGGATGGGAAGGTGGGAGCAGGGCAGGGATGAGTTTCCATTCCTGGGCAACCCCAGAGCACCTGGCCAGGGGTGGTGCCAGCGGACACTGGGACAGGCTCCTGGGGACACAAGGGACGGAGCAGAGCAGGGACAGCCCTGCCAGGCAGGCTCTGCAAGGTGTGGGATTATTTACACCCGAGGGAACAGCCCCAAAGGCAGCTGGGGACCGGAGCATCCCCAGCTCACAGCTGTGGCTGGTGGGGAACATTTCCTGCCCAGCACTCAGGGGAGCAAGGCCTGTGATATCCACAGGATTTTCTGGTGATATCCATAGGAAACAATGAGAACCAGACCAGCTTTTTAATGCCTGAGAGAAGAGCCTCATCTCAAAGATGAGAGCAAAATTTATCCCTTTTTTTCATGTGAATCATTTTAAGGAGCATCTTTGAGCTGTGCTGGTGGGTGGGAATGGCCAAGGCCTGATTTATTTATTCTTTACTCAGAGGGTGGGCAGGCCCTGGCACAGGGTGCCCAGAGCAGCTGTGGCTGCCCCTGGATCCCTGGCAGTGCCCAAGGCCAGGCTGGACAGGGCTTGGAGCAGCCTGGGACAGTGGAAGGTGTCCCTGCCATGGCAGGGGTGGCACTGGATGAGCTTTAAGGTCTCTCCCAACCCAAACCAGTCTGGGATTCTGGGATTCTGAGCTCTGGGGCAGAGCTGTTGCTTCCCAAATTCCTTCAGGAGCAAACGTGGGCTGCTGGTGCAGATGTGGAGCTGTCCCTGGAGAGGGAGGCACCGAGGGTTCAGAGGCACTGCCTGTTCTCCCACCCAGGGAGAAGCATGTCCTGTTGTAATTGCCTGGCTTATTGGGAAAAAACCCCACTGTAGTTCCTAGAAATTCAATATAGAAAGCACTGGGTAGGACCCTCTGTGGATTAATTTTGAGGAGAGAAGAAGAATGAGGAATTTAATGCTCACTCTAATGAATGTCAATCTTCTCTCTTAATGAATAGGAATCACAGTTTGCTGCACATTGTTGGGAAATGAAAAGCATCCTAAGTTCCATTCACTTCCTTTTTTTTTCCCTTTCCCCTTTCTTTCTTTTGTCCCCTCTTTGAGAAGATAATGCTGTGCACAGCAGATGTGAACATTCATTTGTGAGCATGAGGATTTTTATCTCTCCCTGTACAAGGCAAGGCTCTCCTTCAGCTGAGCTTTGTAAAATTTCCTGTACAATGCAAACACTGCTTCAGAGCTGGATCCTTCACAGCCAGGTGGGGTGAGTTTTTTCTCTTTTTCTTGGGAAACCATCCTGAGAACGCAAAGCAGAGATGGCCCAGCGTGTGCTTGATGTGTTTGCTGCTCTCAGCCCTGGCTTTGCTGGTTGGAGTGGCAGAGGCGAGGCTCTGGTGCCACCGTCTCCCTTGAGGGGACACAAAAACTCCCCATACCCCGTGCCATCCCTTCCCTTGGCAGAGGGATCCCCAGGGTTGATGCCAAGGGGAGTTTGCAGCTGGAGCTCGTGGTTTGGGAAGGCTGCTGTGGCTAGCACGGGGCAGCCTCCTGCAGGCCCAGGGCTGGGCAGGACTGGGGTTCCAGCAAGGACAGGGAACTCCCAGCACTGCCCAGCCCCGTGGGCCTCAGCACCTGCTCTGGCAGAGGGTGGATGGTCCAGGGCCTCTGCAGCAGCAGAGCACTCCCATTGCAGCAGGGATGGATTCTGCGGAGCCGCAGAGCCCTCTGTGTGCCAGGAGCTCTCCTGGTTCTTGCCCTGCTCCATGGCAGCTCCATCCCTGGGGGAGAGCCACGGGTCAAGGGATGTCCTGGGAACTGCTGAGCTCAGGGCTCAGCTCAGCCAGCCTGGACATCTGCCCTTCTCCATGGCTCTGTCTGGATTTTGGGGATACCTCAGACCCTGGGGACAGTCTGGGGACACCCCAGCACAGCCCTGGCACTGGAGGGGCTGCCAGGAGAAGGCTCCGTGGCTTCTGGGGCTTTGGGAGGGACTTGGGGTGTACGTGGAGGCTTTGGGATGTGTATGGGGGCTTTGGGGTGTACGTGGAGGCTTGGGGTGTACATTGAGGTTTGGGGTGTGCATGGGGGCTTTGGGGTCTGTGTGGAGGTTTGGGGTCTCTGTGGGGGCTCTGAGGTGTGAGTGGAGGTTTGGGGTAGGTGTGGGGGCTTGGGGTACATATGGGGCCTTTGGGGTTCATGTCGGATGTTTGGGGCATACATGGAAGCTTTGGGGTGTCTGTGAGGTGTGGGAGCCCCTCCTGCTGTTCCCAGCAGCCAGGGCTCAGCCATGAAAGGGATGAGTGGCTGTAGGAGAGGGAAGGGGGATTCTGAGGAGCAGTGGGGGACAGAGCTGAGGCCTGGCCCCATCCTCCAGGAGTGAAGCCCAGCAAAGCCCTGGGAAGTGAAGCGAGGCATGAGCAGAGCCTGGAGCAGCCGAGGCAGTCTGGATCGGGACCAGAGCTGGGAGCAGGGCCAGGGATGGCTGTGGCCGTGCCTTGGGATGTGGGGAGGGAAGGAGGCAGCCTGGCAGGCAGGGCTGCTCCGGAAGGGGTTTTCCCCTGTCTGCTCCCCGAGTGCAGATGTCTCCAGCTGAGCGGATGCTGGCTCGGTGCCAGAGGAGTTTAGAGTTGCACTGGTTTAAAATATTTATTAATGTGAAGATGTCGTTAGCACTTAAGCCGAGGCAATACAGTAGAAGTCTTTTTGCTGGAGTGGAAGTTAGTGATGCTGAAAAGCCATTAAGCTGTAAATATAAACTATATTAAGTGCTCAGGAGCAACCTTAAATATCCCTCAGCTGGTTGCTCTGCCTATGCAAGGCTGAGTGTCTGAGAGAGGATTATTCACAGAGATCTCTCTGCACAGGGCCTGCCTCTGCCCAGGGCCTCCAAGAGGGGCCTGAGTGGACTTGCAGGCGAGATTTGCAGCTCAGGGATTGCTGTTCAGTGCCTGATATCCCCCAGAACCACAGGATGCCATGGGCAGGGACAAGAAGAGAGAGTGTTCAACTCTGCCCAGCCTGGCCTTGGGCACTGCCAGGGATGCAGGGCAGCCACAGCTGCTCTGGGCACCCTGTGCCAGGGCCTGCCCACCCTGCCAGGGAACAATTCCTAATTCCCAATATCCCATCCATCCTCCGGCAGTGGGAAGCCATTCCCTGTCTCCTGTCCCTCCATCCCTGGTCCCCAGTCCAGGCAGACATGCTGAGCCCCAGAGAAGGAGGCTGTGGGTGAGATTCCGGGGTGGGCTGCCCCTGGACAAGGCTCACGATGCATTCAGCCCCTGCTGAGGCTCCTGCCCATCCCCATGGGCTCCCTGCCCAGTCAGGATCAGCCCTGATCCTCCCGTTCTGCCAGATCAGGCACAGCAGCTGGGATTTTCTCAGAAAGGGCTGCCAGAGCTCAGGGAGTTGGTGACTGCAGTGGCTCTGAGCCCTCTCTCCATCCCTCTGCTCACAGGGGCAGAGCTGATGGGGGGTAGGTGGTGCTGGCCCTGCCCTGGATTCTCTGGGGTCTGGCTCTGCCCCCGCAGTGTCTGCTCAGCATCCCCCAAAGATGGGCAGCCGAAGCCCCTGAGTCCTCCTGTGTGCAGAGTCCTGCTGCAGTGCCAGCCCCACTCTGCTGCCCAGGCTGTCCCAGCCCTCCCAGTCTGGGTTCAGGGTAGGCAATGGATCTGCTCCAAGAGCTGGAGCCAGGCTGGGAGAGCTGGGGGTGCTCAGCTGGAGAGGAGAAGGCTCCAGGGACACCCAGGAATCCCACTGCTGCAGGAATCCCACTGCTGTCCAGCTGCAGGAATCCCACTGCTGCAGGAATCCCACTGCTGTCCAGCTGCAGGAATCCCACTGCTGCAGGAATCCCACTGCTGTCCAGCTGCAGGAATCCCACTGCTGCAGGAATCCCACTGCTGTCCAGCTGCAGGAATCCCACTGCTGCAGGAATCCCACTGCTGCTGAAGCCCAGCAGGCCCCATGGCTGGCAGGCGGATGCCCCATGCATTTGTGGGTTTGGGTCATGGACATACCTGCAGGATTTTTTCCCATTACAAGTCCCAAGACCACCCCAGCTCTCCCTCAGGAGATCCCTCAGGGATTCCCCTGGGTGCTGAGGCAGTCCCTGTGTGGTTCTGTGCCCACCTGCAGCCAGTGTCGGGCTCTGCTCAGCTGAGGCTTTGTTCCAGCAGAGTGGAGGGCTCAAGGCCAGGGCCGTGTCCCTGCAGGCTGTTCCGTGTAACACAGACAGGAATTCAGCTCCTGCTCTCTCCCAAAGCTCAGGCCATGTGTCTGTGCCAGCAGGGCAGCCGCAGCCCTGTGTCACCGAGCTGTCACTCAGCTGCCCTGGGGTGTTGTTGTGGGGCACTGCTGGGCTGGCTGCACACCCCTCACCCTGCACTGCTCCAGCCCTTCCCACAGCGACTGCACCTGCAGGAGCCCTGGGATGGGATCTGACTGTGGGATTCCATCTGCTCGTAAAATCATAAAGTCATGGACTGCTTTGGATTGGGATGGACATCAAATCCAACCCAGTGCCACCCCCTGCCATGGCAGGGACACCTTCCACTGTCCCAGGTGCTCCAAGCTCCAATGTCCAACCTGGCCTTGGGCACTGCCAGGGATCCAGGGGCAGCCACAGCTGCTCTGGGCACCCTGTGCCAGGGCCTGCCCACCCTCCCAGTATTTCACAATATCCCATTGTCAGGAAAATCAATCCACAAATACCAACCAGAGGTTTATGTCCAAAAAGGAGACAGAGGAGCCCTGTAACTTTATATGAATAAAGGGCAAGGCCATGGGTCATTCCCCTGGGTCTCTCACATTGCAGCCTCCTTTTCATCCCAATTTCCCAGCTGCATTTCCCTCTCTTTCCCCACTGATTGAGGTACCTGCAAGGTACAGACTTCCCAAATGGCCTGGTACAGATCCCCTTCTAATGTGCATCCCCTCCTTTTTCTTTGTGTCTCTGCTCTTTTTCTCTAAGCCCAGGGATTTAGCACAGCCTTGGGTGAGCAACAGTCCGTGTCAATTAGTGGGACTCCTCTGGAATTTATGGTTCCTCCCACTGCTTCTTTTACCTCTCAGTATCTGGCTTTATCTACCAGCAGGCCCACAGCTTGTTTTAAAGACACCTCATTCCTTTCACCATCCATCCCTGCCCTCTGGCAGTGAGAAGCCATTCCCTGTGTCCTGTCCCTCCATTCCTTGTCCCCAGTCCCTCTCCAGCTCTCCTGGTGCCCCTTCAGGCCCTGCAAGGGGCTCTGAGCTCTCCCTGGAGCCTTCTCCTCTCCAGGTGAGCTCCCCCAGCTCTCCCAGCCTGGCTCCAGAGCAGAGGGGCTCCAGTCCTTGGAGCATCTCTGTGGCTCCTCTGGACTCTCTCCAGCAGCTCCAGGTCCCTCCTGTGCTGGGCCCAGGGCTGGGGCAGCTCTGCAGGTGGGGTCTCACCTGAGTGGGCAGAGGGACAGAATCCCCCTGTCCCAGTCCCTGCTGAGGGGTTAAAGAAGGAGCCCTGGAAGTGCCTGAGGGAGCTCACAGCGAGTTCAGCTGCACCCCAACAGCTCCCAGGCTGCAGGAGAGTCCCATGGCCCTGCCAGCCACTCCTGGGAAATCCCTTGGGGGCACCCCTGAGTTCAGGCATCCCCAAAGGCTCTCTCTCGTTTTTGCCGCTGCCGGGAGGGGAGGAAGGTGGGGCTGGGAGGTTGGGCTGTCCCCGGGGGGCTCCGGCAGTTCTGCCAAGGACACGGGGGGCAGCGGGTTCAGGAGCCTGTGCCACACATCCCACCCTCCTGGGGCACCCACAGAGCCCTCTGGGGCTCAGGATCTTTGCAGCCCTCTCTGACACAGCATCTCGCAGCCTCAGCTGGAGCAGCACCAGCCCCTGGGAGCTCCTCTGAAACCCAGCCCGAGGGAAAGGCAAAAACCTGACCCGCTTTTGTTTGCTGTGCACAGCCCAGGCTGCTTTAAACTCCTGGCCTCGATTAGTGAAAGCTAAATTGTTTTCCTGTGGAATTGTTTGAGAGTGAAGAGAGGTCTGGGGTGTTAATTTGCTCTTTGTTTTCGCTAAAGGAGCCACGGGGGGTTGGAGCCTGGCGGCTCGGTGAGCAAGGCAGGCAGGTTTGTGTTGGTTTGTTTGCAAAACAAAGTTTCAGGGATCGACTTTGCCGAGCAGAACGAGCCAGGATGGAAGATGTGAGTGCTCTCTCAGGAGAGCTTTAAAAGTCTGCACATCTCGCAGACGCTTTAGAAATTCAGAGCTGACCCTGCTTGCTTTGTTTAAAAAAAATTAAAATATAAATAAAATTCTGCTGCACAACCCCGCCCCCGTGGCTTTCTTTGTGAGGAACTTCTGACAGACTCGGAAATGCTGTGGCTGCTGAATAAATTATAAACCCCATCCTCGGGCAGAGGCTGCACAGCCAAAAGCAAATTAAATCCTCTTCAGTGCAATATCGAATGGAGATGTTTGCTTCAGTTTGAGGATTGTGCATTCGGAGTATTTACCCTTTGCTCAGGAGGGGAATCTCTGCCTGAGAGGCCGGCTGGGGAGGGGTGGGTGGGGCAGGGGGTGTGATGCTCTCCAGAGAGGGCTCAGGAACCTCTCAGAGCCAGGGGAGCCGAGTGCCAGGGCTGGGCTGGCAGAGGGCAGCCCTGGGCATCCCTCGGGATGGGGCCAGGGATGCTGCTGGGTCTCCTCGGAGCAGGGATCAGCTATAGGGGGCCAGAGCTGTCACACCACCCCTGGTGTCATACAAACCCCTGGTGTCACACAAACCCCTGGTGTCACACCATCCCTGTTGTCATACAAACCCCTGGTGTCACACCATCCCTGGTGGCTGCTGGGCTTTGGGAGCAGCCAGAATTGGCCCAGCAAAGGTCTGGGAAGGTCTTGCCAGAGTGGAGCCCAGGGAGCCTCACTGAGGGAGCCCAGCCCTGTCTCAGGGACAGGAGGTCCCTGGGATGCCACACTCGGAGGGGGATGCTGCTGTCCCTGCTGTCCCTGCTGTCTCTGTCCCTAAGCCTGCTCAGCATCCCAGACATCCCAAATCCATGAGCTGATGCTCCAGGGCTGCTGAGCACCTCTGAACTGGGGGTGAGCTTCTTCGGGGTACTCAAAGAGGGGAAAAGTGGGTCCAGAGCTGTTCCAACTGTTCTGATTCCCCACAGGTGACAGGAGAGGCAAGAGCCAAAAGTTTGTACATTAAATTATGCTGGGATTTAACAGCACTTGATGCTGCAGAGCAGTCCCAGCTCCATCGCCCTCCTGCCACTTCCAGCTGGGTCTGGCCCCAGCCTGGTGCCAGCAAAGGTTTGGAGTTCATAGGGAGCACAAAGGAGAACAGAATCCCCCTGAATCTTCTCCACGAGCAGGGTCTGTCAGAAATATTATAGATTGATCTGTATTTTATCTGGGAGGGAGGATGGCTCCTTAACATCATTAAGTAGTGACCTTTAAAACTCATCTTCTGCTGCCAGCCGGGCAGGCAGTGGATGGAGCGGAGACGGATGGCGGCGGTGGGGAATCAAATAAATTGTTTGCTGAGATCACTGCGGGTGTGTTTGCAGTGGTGTGGAGGTCCCTGGGCCACTGCTCACTGTCTCTTTCTTTTTTATAGCAGAATAAATCCAGTTTGGTGCCCAAGATGAATTTTCAGGGCCATATGTCATGTTTTACAAGGGGCTGACAGCTCAAATTGGGGCAGAATAATGGTGCCCAGCCTGAAGTCACCTCGATGGCTTTATTAGATTCCTCATCCCCGAGCAGATGAGCAGGCTGGGTTTGGGGGGTGCTTCCTGCTGGGAAGCTGATCCTGTTTAGTTCCAGCTTTGAATGTTGGTGTGTGGAAATGCTGCCAGGCTGGGTGCCAGCTCCAGGGCCAGGCTGGGACATGCAATGGTTCACACTGGGGTGCTCCAGGTGTGGGGCCTGTCCTCTGCACCCCTGGGACAGGGGGTGGACATCCCTCACAGCCTGGGACTGGGAAGGGGTTGATCCCACAGGGGTCTGGGGGACTGCCTTGCACCCTGTGAGCTCCTGGCAGCCCCTGGTGGAGGGGATCTGCTCCCTCGTGCCCTGGTTGTGCTCTCCTGTGCTTGGAGCCCTGCAGGATCCTGGTGCTGGGAAAGCAGGATTTCCTCAGGGATGGAAGCTGGAGCACAGCTGGCAATGTCCTCACGCTGCTGGCTGTCACCTCAAGCTCCTGCTGGCATGGTGGAAGGGGTCCCTGTCCCTGGCAGGGGGGCTGGAACCTTTAAGGTTCCTTCCAACACAAAATCCATGATTCTAGGATGAATTGCTTGGGCAGGAGAAATTCCCAAGGAGAGGCAAGAAAGAGTGGGAAGGAATGAGGTGGAAGCAGAATGGCTGTAACTCCCTGAGGGGTTTCAGCTGCCTCAGGGCACTGGGGGACTGTTGGATCCCCTTCCCCTGGGGCTGTGGACAGGGTTGTTATTCCTGCCATCAGCCTGGAGCTGGATCCAGAAGGGTAAATCCCAGTTTGGGTCTATTTCCAGGAGGGTAAATCCCAGATCGGGTCCATTTCCATTGGTCTTGCTCTCATCCCTGGGGCTCCCAGCACAGCCTGGAATGGTGTTTGGGACGGGGGTGGAGGGGAGGATGGCACAGGGCAGAGGGAGCCCAGGCAGCCTTGGTGCAGTGAGGGTCAGCCTGGGGCTGCATCCTGAGCTTGGACACGGCACAGGGCCACAGTGACCACTCAGCTCTGGAGGAGGAGGAGGAGGAGCAGAGGGTCTGTGCTGGCCCAGTGCTGCCTCTGCTCCTGCCAGGAGCAGTGCAGTGACACAGGGCAGTGACATTGCAGGGTGAGGTGCTTGCAGAGAGGAGCAGGGAAGTGCTGCGTCCTTTTCATGGCCCTTTCCTTGACCTCTGAGAGATCAGTGAGGACCCAGAGCTCGTTCTGTGCACTCAGTGAGAGCAAACCAGGGGCACAGGGACAGAGGAGCTGCATCCTGAGGGGTGACAGACCCTGAGGACACAGGAATAGCTTGGACACCAGCCCTGGTCCCCTCTGGGGACAGAAACTGGGGGTTTCCCCAGGCACTGAGCTGCTGGCACAGCTCCTCTGCCCCCTGGGCTGGAGCGTGTTTGTCCCTTGTCCCAGGGCCGTGCTCCCAAGGGAAGTGAGGACAGAGTTCCTGTGTCTCCAGCGAGGATGTGCCTGACTTTGGGATGTCTTTGCAGACTCAGACAGCTCTTAAAGCAGAAGGTTACCCTAATTTATGGGCCCTGGATTTATGGGAGGTATATATCAGGCACAGTGTAATAGCTTTCCTGTGGCCCATCTCCTGGGGGGACATCCTGGAGTCTCTGGGAGCAGGGACAGCTGCGGAAACACTCACAGTGGCACTGCTTTAACTCCTTCAGCTCAGCAGCAGGGAAGGGACAGTCCTGCCACTGCCCCCCACTGCCCAAAGTGCCCAGCCTGTGCTGGGAGGAAGCTGGCAGTGGGATCCAAAGCCCTCTGGCTTCTGGCAGTGAATGGGAAACTTAAGAAGGGGAGATTTCCCAAAGCTCGACCCACCCAATCCTTCCTGCAGGACCTTCCTGCAGTGCCCTGTCTGTGCCCACCCCCTCTGCATGCCCCTGCCCCCACCAGGGGCAGTTTGTCCTTCCTGTCCCTCCCTGCTCATACCCAGAGCTGCTGGTGCAGTTCTTGGGCTCTCTCTGCCTCCTGGCCCTGGGATCTGCCCCAAGGTGTCCCTTCAGGCAGCGTCACCTCCTGCTGCTCCTGCCTGTGGAAATGCCCTCAGTGTCCTTTGCTTGGTGGAACAGGCAGAAAGCTGGAGGGGCAGATTGGCTCCTCTCTCACTTCCCATTCCCAAAGCCCCTGTGAGCAGCCCTTGGGAGGGTGGGGATGGAGCTGTGGGGAGATCTCTGTCCTCTCCCTGCGCTGTGCTGCTGTGCCCCATTGTCCCCCCACTGAGGGATGGCCCAGGGGCCGCCCTGGCTGGGGAGGTGCCCAGGCAGGAGAGCTGAGCTGGGGGTGCTGGAACCATCTGTGGAACAGGATCCGGGGGTAGCCAGCAGGTCAGGAAAGCTGGAATTCCTCTGGGAGCAGAGGATCCCAGCTGCTGCTGGAAACCCCAGCAGGACCCAGTGGGAGCTGCTGGGTGAGCCTGGAACAGCCCAGGGCTGGCAAAGGCTCTGCGGGGCTCGGTGCTGGGAGCGCTGGGGACTGAGCTGGGCTGGAGCAGCAGGCTGCGTTCCCTGCAGGATAAATCCCTTTGTGACTCATTCCCGATGCTGCAGGCAGGGCCGGGAGCAGCTGATGGTGCAGAGGCACTAGGAGGTGCGGGGAAAGGGAAAGGAAGGTGAGAGCACGGGCGGGGGTAGGCGGGTCCCAGGCACTGGTTGCTGTACCCGCCGGCCCCACACAGGCAGAACACAGACCTTCCTCGCATCCCAGAAAGCAGAAATGGCTGGAGCATCGCTGCTCCCCGAGCATTTGCTCCCACTGACATCCTGAAAAGCCTGAAATCAGCAGGAATTCCTTGGATTTCTTCACAGACCCACCAGGGCAGGCTGAGCCCGTTCCCATCCTGCCGCCCCCTCCAGCTGGAGCTGCACTTTCAGAGCTGCTTTGCTGTGGCTGTAGGAGGAGGGGGGGTTGAAAATCTGCTATTCTTGGGGCCCAGGCTCTATCCTTCCTCCTCCTCCATCCCTGCAGTCCCTCTGTGGAAATGGCTGTGCCCACTCGAGAAGTTGGCAGTGCTGCTTGAAGATGTTCTGCTTCTTTAACGGAGCCTCAGCAGTTACAAAAACTTGTCTTTAAAAATTCATGCTGTTCTGTATCATGTTAAATATTTATTCTAAAGGAACAATGCGTTCCCCCCTCCCCCCTTCTGCTATGATACCTATTTTGCATATGAGCTGATTAATTATTAAGCATCTACATTTTATTTTGACAAACAGAAGATGTGCTCCAGTCAGTTGGATGCTGTTGTGTTCTGCTGAGCTGTGAATTCACCTTCCCTCTCCAGGCACAGAGATCCTCCCTGGTTGTGTCCTGGAGCTCCCCCAGGCCAGGAACCCGAGCTGCCCACAGCCAGTCCTGGACCTCCATGTCCTTAGCCCTGCAGAGCCCTGGCCATGGAGAAAACTGCAGGATCCCCTTTCCCTGCTCACCCAGCAGGGAGCCAGGGTGGCTCCTCAGCCCCAGGTGTGCTTTTACCTGCCCTGTCACTTGGCTGTGCTCAGGTGAAGGTGATGAACCTTTCCTGATGGGGACATCCCCCTGGGCTGGGGCAGGAGAAGGTGCTGCTGGTCTGGCCAGGCACCCAGGGTGTCCCAGGGCAGCAGTGGTGCCAACTCCCACCCCTGGGAACCAGAACTGGGGTGTGCTGGGCCCGAGGCAGCTGTGTCCCAGCTGTGTCCCAGCATGGAGCTGCTCCATGCCAAACGTGGATGGTGGCACAAGGTCCCACGGGACACTTCCTGCAGTGGAACTTGGAGCTCCTCTGGGGGAGCCAAGACCCACATTCCCTGAGTGATTCCCGGGGATGGGAGGGCAGAGCCGTGTCCTTGGAACAGAGAGCTGTCCTGGGGACACAAGAGGTCTGTCCTCCCTGAGCCCGCTGGACACTGCCTTGTTGGTCCAGCTCTGGAACTGGAGCCTCCTCCCAGCAATTCTGTGGGAGAGGGAAGCACACAGTCTGCAGCTCAGCTCACTGGAGCCCAGGTGTGTGCTCCTCCCAGCAGGAATGGGCCCCTTCCCTGGGCAGCAGCTCTGGCAGATGTGGGATAGGGGGAGAAGAAGAGCTCTGGCATGCAGGGGCATCCCATGGCACCACTGCTCTGACCCTGCAGACTCGGGAACAAGGGCTGAGCAAAGAGGTGATCCCAGGACAAACCTGACTCCAGGATTATCAGGAATTAATCCTGCTTAGAAAATGAGATTACTGTTCAGGAGAGACTCTGAAAACCCAGCATTTGTATTCCTTGTGAGATTCCAGTGTTAGCCCCTCTTCTCCCCGCTCCAGATTTCCCAAGAAAAGAACAAAAATAACTCTGAAGATTTTCCATGGAAATGTGATCTCGGCTGCTTTGCAAACATGGGAGCATCTCTCTCTCTGTGCTTCCCAAGCAGGCTTTGCACCAATAAAAACACAGCCACAGGATCCATTTTGGAATTGATGCTCAGGAAACCAGGAAAGTGAAGCAAATTGGGTTGAGGTGTTTGTTTGGGAAGCTCTGCCAGAAGAGATGAGATCCCCCAGTGTGTGCCCTTCCAAAGGGCCTGTCCAAAGCCCCTCCTCTGGCTCCACTCTTGGGACGGGAATCGCAAAGTGAAGAGACCGGGCAAGGTGGAGATTTCCAAAGCATTCGGAGCGGATTCTCAGGGAACCTTTGTCTCGTGATGAGTTTGGAAGCTCTGTCACAGCGAGCAGAGACTGCCCGGGGGGCTGCGGGCAGGGGGATGTGCTGGGCAATGCTCTCATTAACAGCTGGGCAATGCTCTCATTAACAGCTGGGCAGTGCTCTCATTAACAGCTTCATTAGCCAGCGGTGGCACCGTGGGGGGCAGGAGCTGAGAGGTGGCACGGGGCTGAAAGGTGTTGTGACAGCTCCGTGCTTCTGGAGCCCCGGGAGAGGCTGCAACAGGAGCCTCCGGGATCGTGCTCAGCTCGGCAACAAATGGCCCGGGGCAAACTGGCCATGGGACTTGGTGCTCTGTGTGCTCCTGGTGCAGGGCTCCTTTGATCCATGAGCTGCACACCCCCAGGGTCCCTGCCACTGGCTGCACTGGAATTCCAGCAAACCCCTGGAAACCTGGGGGTGGAGAAGGCACCAAGCTGAGCAGGGCCCTGGTCCCGTCACTCCACAAGGAGCTGTGGGCAGTGCTGGGTTTGCTGCCTGCCCCACTGCTGCTTTTAGGAATGTTGCGAGTCTCACCTTGAAAGGGGCCATTTTGGGGTGTCAGGCACTGGCTGGAATGGAAACAGAGCTGTGGCATCCCCTCAAGGACCCAGAGCAGGGAGCCCTGACCAGGGAGCTGCAGGTGCTGCGTCCAGCCTGGGCCTCTCATGGCCCCTGAGGGGCTCTGCTGGGAGGGGGATGGAGCAGGGACTCAGCTGTGTAGTGTCCCAGGAGAGGGACAGGACACAGGGAATGGCTTCCCACTGCCAGAGGGAAGGGATGGATGGGATATTGGGAATAAGGAATTGTTCCCTGGGAGGGTGGGCAGGCCCTGGCACAGGGTGCCCAGAGCAGCTGTGGCTGCCCCTGGATCCCTGGCAGTGCCCAAGGCCAGGCTGGACAGGGCTGGGAGCAGCCTGGGACAGTGGAAGGTGTCCCTGCCATGGCAGGGGTGGCACTGGATGGGATCTAAGGTCCCTTCCCACCCAAACCATTCTGGCATTCGGTGCCAGGGGGAATGGGAAGACTCTTACAAAGGCAGGCCCAGAGCCTCCCCTGCCTCTGCCCGGGCTGTGCATTGCAGACACTGTCTGGGGGGCAGGGCTGCCTGGTTCCCACTGACCAGGCTCAGGAGCAGGGCCAGGATTGAGGCTCAGCAGGCACAGCTGCAGCCACTGGATGCAGGAATGCAGGCTGGGTTTTGGACAATGCCTTGGAAGGTCCTGGTTGATGGAACCTTTGTGGCTTGGGTTGATCCCTGTGACTTTGCCTGAACTGAATTCCCAGCTGGAACCTGGGTCTTGCTCTGCCATCTTCTGCAGGATTAAAGAGCCTTTTTGTGTCCACTGGTTTCCTCTCCTGGAAGTGCTCAAGGGCTGTTATCAGGTCACCTTTTAGCTTTTCTTCAGGGCACAGTCAGATCAGGTGTCTTTACTTCACACGATTTGTCCTGGCTCTTGACATCATTTTAGGCTCTTCTTCACAACTGCTCTAGTCTTGTGCCTTTCTCTGAACTCCCTTGGGACAGATTTCCACTTGAGCAATATTCTAATCCTGCCTTCCATCTGGTGCAATGTGGGCCAATTCCTTCTGGACTTGCAGAAGGCCACCCAGGTGGGATTAATGGTGGAGCTCAGTCCCAGCACTGCGCCTTGAGCTGACTGGAAGCTGCACTTCTCATCAGCAGTTGCTGGTTTTGGACAAACCATGACAGACTCATGGATGGGTGGGGTGGGAAGAGCTGGATCTGCTGTGTTTGGACAGGAAAATGAAGCTTTATTTTACTTTATTCCCCTCTCTGTGGAGCTGAATCTTGGCTCAAGGCTCATCCAGGAACATCCAGTGCTGGGTGGCAGAGGCAGGGCTGAGCTCCATGCCCACCCCGCCCCAAGGAGTGGCTGCCCGTGTCCCTGAGGCCCAAAGCCATGAGCTGCATCCCAGCCTGTTTGTGGCAGCCGGAGGGAGCTGCATCCTGAGGCTTCCCAGGGGAAGGGAGAGAAATGTCATTCCCCTGGAGGAGCCAGAAATGCTGGCTCAGCTGGAGAGAGAAGATATTCCAGGTCCTTTGCCCACCCCAGAGAGCTGGGGACCATGGCCAAAGCAGGGAACTGCTTGTGCAGCCCAGGCTGGTGGGATGGTGATCCTTGGGAATAGCAGCCAGCCCCTCTTTTTGGCCCAGGACCCTTTCCTGAGGCTGCCAGCACTGCCTGGGGCAGACTTGAGACATTGGGTGGCTTTCCTTGGGGCTTCCAGGACAGCCAGGACAGCCCTGAATCCCAGAATCCCTGAGCTGTCCTCCTGCTGCCCCTGTCCCCCAGCAGCTGGGCTGGGATGGGCTGCAGGGAGGGAGCAGAGCTGTGCTCGTGTCTGAAAGGACACAAAGCCCTGGCAGCTGGCAGGACAGTCTGATTTTAGTCAGAATGGTCTCAAATCCTACAAATCCTCCATCCCAGGAGGGACAGCACCCACTGGTCCACCCAAGTGTGCCTGGTCCTGTGTCCTGCTGTGCAGAGCTGTTTGGGGTCTGTGCCCTTGGTCACTCTGAGCTTCACTTCCCCTGTTCCCGGTTCCTCTCCATGGATGGTCTGTCCCCAGCAGCGAGGAGAATTCCCTCAGCTGCAGGGAGCTCCACATCTGAGGGTAGAGATGATGGAGATGATCACATCAAATCTCCCTCAGCCAGGGGCTTGTCCTGACCCAGGGGACATGGACAGGCAGGGACACTCAGGTCTGCACAAACCTCCAAGCAGGCACTGCTTGCTCCCTCCTTTTCCGTGCTTGGCCATGTTTCCTGCAGGAATCCCCTCCCCCATGGGTCCTGTAACATCCATTTTGGGTGTTCCCATGGGTTTGGGGCCAGGAAAGCCCTCCTGGACACAGTGCAGAGAGGGTGGTGACTCCACCCTCTCCCACTGCCTGCTCCAGGCCCTCCCCCGGGCAAATCCCTTCTGGAAATAGCAGGCTGAGTGTTTCCAGCTTCCAGAGTGCTTCAGCAAGGAGTCACATCAAGGGCTCTTACTGCTCAACCTTTCCCATCTCCCTGCAGCTCCTGAGTGCCAGGTTCAGGCTGGGAAGTGCCTGGGGACACTTCTGACCCCGCCCCCAGCCTGTGCTTGGCAGAGAGCAGAGCTGCAGCTGGACAGAGGGACTGCCCTGCCACCCCCAGCTGCTGCTGCTGGGGACACCTGGGCCACCCTCTACAGGGCTGGTGAAAGGTGCTGGCAGATGTGCACACACGGCTCTGCCACGGGCACTGCCCTGAGGAGAGAGAGAGGTGGGTTGTACTGGGTCATACTGGGTTGTGCTGGGTTGTGCTTGGTTGTGCAGGGTCATACTGGGTTATACTGGGTCGTGCTGGGTCATGCTGGGTCATGTGGGGTTGTACTGTGTTGTGCAGGGTCATACTGGGTTATTTGGGTTTAAACTGGGTTGTACTGTGTTGTGCAGGGTCATACTGGGTTATTTGGGTTTAAACTGGGTTGTACTGGGTTGTGCAGGGTCATACTGGGTTATTTGGGTTTATACTGGGTTGTACTGGGTTGTGCAGGGTCATACTGGGTTATTTGGGTTTATACTGGGTTGTACTGGGTTGTGCAGGGTCATACTGGGTTATTTGGGTTTATACTGGGTTGTACTGGGTTGTGCAGGGTCATACTGGGTTATTTGGGTTTATACTGGGTCATACTGGGTTATTTGGGTTTATACTAGGTTGTACTGGGTTGTGCAGGGTCATACTGGGTTATTTGGGTTTATACTGGGTTGTACTGGGTTGTGCAGGGTCGTACTGGGTCACGCTTGGTTGTACTGGGTTGTGCAGGGTCATACTGGGTTGTGCTGCTGGTTTTGGTCTCTAAGTTTCCCTGGATGAAGTCAGGGGAGCCCAGTGATCCCAGGAGTGCAGCACTGGGAGCTGGAGGAGGCCCCTGGGATCCCTGCTGGGAACTCCACAACTTCTGACAGGAGGGGACAGCCGGGGGGTCGGGCTGTGCTCCAGGGAACAGGGACAGGAGGAGAGGGAACCGCCTCAGGCTGGGCCAGGGCAGGCTCAGGGTGGACACCAGGAGGAATTTCTGCATGGAAAGGGCAGTCAGGCCTTGGCAGGGGCTGCCCAGGGAGGTTTGGAGTGCCCATCCCTGGAGGTGTTCTGGACGTGGCACTGTGCTCTGGGCTGAGGACAAGGTGGGATCAGCACAGATTTGACTCAGTGACCCTGGAGCTCTTTTCCAGCCTGAATGGTTCCATGATTCTGTGATTCCCATTCCACACTGCAGGAGCAGCTCCCAGCAGCACGGTGCAGAGGCAGGGGCAGTGTGGGGCAGAGCTGTGGGACAGCAGCTCCAGCTCAACTTCCACCTTGGAGCTGCAGGGCTTTGGAGTGGCTCAAGCACTGAGACACTGGAGTGTGGGGAGCTCCTTTGGTCAGGCAGGGCTTGCTGTCAGCAGCTGGAGCTAAAATCCTTGTTTGAGGAGCAGGAGGTGCCTGCTGGGACAAGGTGGGGTCTGGGACAGCCGGCTCAGAGGACAGAGTTGGCATTTCCCTCCAGACCAGCTGTGAGAGAGAATTCAATCCAGGGAGTTCTGCTGTGTCTGCTTTGGAGGAGGTCAGAAGAAGAACACTCCTGGGGCTGTGCAGTGGTTCCAAGCAGGAATGGGACAGGCTGCTGTGGCCAGCATTCCCTGCTCACCCTGGCACACACAGGGGATGCAGGACAGTGTCCAGGCCACAGCTCCATTCCTGCGAGGCGGTGCATGGGAATGGGCATGGGAATGGGCATGGGCATGGGCATGGGAATGGGAATGGGAATAGGAATGGGAATGGGAAGGGTTGGAGCTGCTGGTCTTAGAGGGCTTTTCCAAGCAGACTCCATGACTGGGTGCCCAGAGGAGGAACATCTCCCCAGAGGCACACACCTTGCCCTGGCCACTGCTCCTGGCCCTGCTGGGGCATCCAGTGATCCAAACCAGCTGCAAAATCCAGCTTTGCACAGAATTCCCTGGGTGGGAGGTGGCAATGGCTGAGCTGTGGCCCAGGGCTGTTTTGTTCAGAGAAACCAGGGTAAGCACAAAGCAACTGGGGAACAAAAAATTAAAAATAAATAATTTTTTTTTAAAGTTTTTAAAATTTAAATGAGTTTTATTTCTTTCATGTTGCAAGGCTGCATTTTCTTTCCCTCATTTTCTGTTCTTCTTAGAGGCTGGTACTGCTGAAGTGGTTGTTTTGTGCTTGTTCCTTTAATTAGTTTCTTAGCAGCTTCCCAGCTTTCCTATGGAGACTTGTTCTTCTTCTGAAGTTGATTTCTTAAGGTTAGGCTTAAAAAAGCTCATCCACACGGAAAGACATGAAGTGAAAGGGAAAGCCAGGCTGAAGGAATGATGCAGACACATTTGCTGGGCCTCAGTGTCCAGTTCTGATGCACTGGGAGAGATCCAGGGGCTGGGATTTCACCTTACAGCTCACAAAGACTGGTCATCATCAATCATCAATCACCACAGAAATGGTCAGAGGACTGAAGCACTTTTCCTATTAGGAAGGGCTGAGAGATTGGAATTAGCCTGGATAAGAGAAAGCTCTGGAGAGAACTCAGAGTCCCTTCCAGAGCCTAAAGGGGCTCCAGGAGAGCTGGAGAGGGACTGGGGACAAAGGATGGAGGGACAGGACACAGGGAATGGCTTCCCACTGCCAGAGGGCAGGGATGGATGGGATATTGGGAATTAGGAATTGTTCCCTGGGAGGGTGGGCAGGCCCTGGCACAGGGTGCCCAGAGCAGCTGTGGCTGCCCCTGGATCCCTGGCAGTGCCCAAGGCCAGGCTGGACACTGGGGCTGGAGCAGCCTGGGACAGTGGAAGGTGTCCCTGCCATGGCAGGGGTGGCACTGGATGGGATCTAAGGTCCCTTCCCACCCAAACCATTCCATGATTCTATATCAAATCAGAGTTTCCCGGTTGGACTTTTTGGTACGTGGGCACCTCAAGCACTGAAATTCTTCAGCAAGCCCTTCCCTCTTCCCTTTGGCTGGAGCACAGGGCTGATTTTATCCTGCTCCCTTGGGAAATGTCAGCCCCTGTGCTCAGGAATTCTACAGCCACCTTGTGCCTTGCAAGCCGAGATCACTTTTTAGTGCTAACAAGGAATCAATTTGTTTTGAATGTGCAAAGATTTTATGCCACTAAGAGAGAAGGGTTTTTAATATGGATATAATAAGCCTTATGCTATGTCCATGGTTTGAATAATCCATGGATTTCTCATTGTCCTGCCTCGGAAAAGATGCTGGAGTAAAGGAAAAGCTGCTGAGAAGGGCAGCCAGGGTGAGCAGAGGGCTGGGGTGGGCAAGGACCCACAAAGAGATTTTACACCTTTTTGCCAGAAGTGACCAGGACAGGGCAGGGGGGCACTGAGGAACTGGCCACATTTCTAACCCTGGTGGCACTGGGGGAACAGGTGAGGCTGGAGCCTCACCACACATCCATCACTTGTGGAGGGCTTTGCCCCAGGATGTGGGAGCCAAAGGACAGACTGAGTTTGAAGAGAGGAAAGGCAAAGTGGCTTTCTGGGATCCACTGTGACCGTGGAGCAGGTGGTGCTTGTGAATAATCCTAAATCTGAAGCTCTCCAAAGCTCTGCCTGTTCCCTGTGCCAGGGCAGGGCTGCCACACTCTGCCCTGCCTCACCTGCTCGTGCCCACGTGGAGCCTCTGCTGTGCCAGGGCAGGATGAAAGCCCCATGATCTTTGTAGTGCTTCAATATTCCAGTGCTTGTACCAAAAAAAAGAGTTTTAAAAGGGTTCGTGGGAGCAGCCAAGACCCAGATTCCAAGCCACTTGGGTGCTGCAGAAACAGGGATTTAACTTTTAGAAGCTGCAGATTTCATCCTGGCTCACGTCTGTCTTTTTATTTCTTCTTCTTCTTTTTTTTTTTAATAGTTTTCTAAAATTACCAAAAAGCACCCACAGATGGTGGAGTTCTGATTGGTTTATTGTGCGTGAGTGTGAAAATCCACAGCATGTTTGTGCTCACTTCTTGGTCTCCAGAGACACACAGACCCTGCAGCTGATTGGTGAAATGAATATCACAGAACTGTGGGATGGGCTGGGTGGGAAGGGACCTTAAAGCTCATCCCATCCCACCCCTGCCATGGCAGGGACACCTTCCACCATCCCAGGCTGCTCCACGCCCCAGTGTCCAACCTGGCCTTGGACACTGCCAGGGATCCAGGGGCTCTGTGCCAGTCACGGATCACATGGCCAGCACACATATCCTAAATCATTGCAGGTGTTCTGAAATAGTCAGAACTCTTTTAAATGGAAGCTCCAAATAACTTCATTGACTTTTTGCCAGTTCTCCACCCTCTGCTCTCTCAGCTGGAAGTTTTGCTGGGAGTGGGATGAGAACAAGAACTCCTCTTCCTCCCAAGCCTGCTCTGAGCCAGGGCCTGGTGTCACCTCCCGAGGATGTTTCTGTGCTCAGGACACCTGATGTCACCAGTCCACAAATGCAGGGTGGTGACAAATCTGCCCCAGCTTTCCATCCCCTCTCTGTGTGCTAGGGTCTGTGTGTGCTAGGGTCTGGCTGGACCACGTGGCACCTTCAGCAAGATGCTGTCACTGCTGTCCTGCTGTCTGTCACCCCTGTCACTGCTGTCCTGCTGTCCTGCTCTGCTCTGGGACAGGATCCCTTCCTTCCTGGAGCCGGTGCAGGGCTCTGTTCTGGATTTGGTGTGAGGATAATGCTGAGAACACCCTGAGCTTGTGGTTGGTGCCAAGCTGTGCTCACTCCAGATCCAGGAGTTCTCAGTATGCCAGGCTCTGGCAGTGAGCTGGGATGGAAGGTGGCCAGGAGAGCTGACCCACACTGGCCAGAGGGATGTTCCACACCCCAGAAGGTCCTGCTTGGGGTAGGAACCAGGGGAGGGGGGAAGTCACCATCCCTGCACGTGCAGATGTGGTGATGGAGGGACAGTGCTCAGTGCTGGCCTGGGCAGTGTCTGGTTAATGAGGTCAGTGCTTGGCTCCATGGCCTTGGAGGTCTTTTCCACCCTTAGCTCTGTGATTGTTCAGTGCCTGAAGGGGCTCCAGGTGAGCTGGAGAGGGACTGGGGACAAGGGATGGAGGGACAGGACACAGGGAATGGTTTCCCACTGCCAGAGGGCAGGGATGGATGGGATATTGGGAATTAGGAATTGTTCCTTGGAAGGGTGGGCAGGCCCTGGCACAGGGTGCCCAGAGCAGCTGTGGCTGCCCCTGGCAGTGCCCAAGGCCAGGTTGGACACTGGGGCTTGGAGCAGCCTGGGACAGTGGAAGGTGTCCCTGCTATGGCAGGGGTGGCACTGGATGGGCTTTAGGGTCCTTTGAACCCAAACCATTCCATGATTCTGTGATTCTGTGACTCTCATGTATGCCCTTGGCACGGAGAACTCAGAGCTCACTAAAAGGATCCAGACATGTCCTGGGGCCTCTGGAATCCCATCCACGCCCATCCCAGACACCACCTCAAGGAGCTTTTTATTCTACTGCTGGAGCTTCCTTACACTGGCATCCTGCTGCTGCCCCTCGAGCAGCTGAGGGCCTGCTGAGGAAACGCTCTTCAGTCGATTCGAGAAGGAATCTCTTGGATAAGAAAAAGAGACCCTCAAGTGCTGATTTTCTGCCCAGTTGCCTCTTCTTGCAAGAGGCAGTTGAACTGCAGTGGGAAGAAGGTTTTGCAGCACTTTGCAGCTCACACACTACACCAGGCCCTTGGTGTCCCCACTCATTTGAGCTCATTTTTCTCCTTCCCTTTCCACAGGAACCTTTTCATTCCTTCACAAAGAACTTGCAATAAGAGCATTTCCGAAATCATTGTTTATTCAATATTTATGACAACCTTGGAATGCAAATCAAGTTATAACAAACAAGCACACAGGTGGGTGCTTTGCTCCCACACAATTCCTGAATTACCCTCCTGGAGCCCTGATTTCCATGGTTTCCTTGCAAGGCTCTGATGGTGCCTGGGAGCTCTGTACTTCACCACTCTTTGTGAATTTCCTTCCATCCCTGTCCTCAAGTCCTCCAGCAGGACAGGGAGGTGTCCCCCTGAGCTGGAATTAACACAGTTTGAGAAGGAAGACAATAGAATGAGGATAACTGCCCCAGCTCTGACAGATGGAAATAGAATTCACACATTGCCTTGCAATCCAGGACACACTGACTTCTCACAAGGGCACGTAGTGATGGGACAGAGGCAGTGGCTGTAACTGGGATGGAGTAGATTTAGATGGGATATTGGGAAGGAATTGTTCCCGGGGAGGGTGGGCAGGCCCTGGCACAGGGTGCCCAGAGCAGCTGTGGCTGCCCCTGGATCCCTGGCAGTGCCCAAGGCCAGGCTGGACACTGGGGCTTGGAGCAGCCTGGAACAGTGGAAGGTGTCCCTGCCATGGCAGGGGTGGCACTGGATGAGCTTTAAGGCCCCTTCCCACCCAAACCATTCTGTGGTTTTGTGGTTCCATGGAGCTGATGCAAGGGGTCAGGAACCTCTCTGGAACAGCCCTGTCCTGCAGAGGACCTGCTGGTTCTTCAGTAGGACCATGCTGTGTCCTCCACTCTCATGGCAGGTCCTGGGGAGAAGCTCTGGTCCCTCTGTGCTCTGGGGGACACCGGGCTGTGTGTGTCCCCTGCTGGCACAGGGGAGCTCCCAGCTCCCTGCCCAAGGGCAGCAGGAAGGTGGCTGGAGCTGGTGCATTCCCAGAGCTGATGGCTGTGGCAGATGAATGGCAGTGCAGAGACCTGAACACACTCCCAAAATTCATCCAGGAGCTGCCCCAATCCAGTCAAGGCTCCTGCAGTCTGTCCCAGGGCTGGTGGCACGCTGTGGTATCTGAACCTCTGCTTGGAGCTCAGGGAATAACCAGTGTCCAACTCTCAGTGTACATCTGGAGGTGCAGGGAATAGCCAGGGCATGGCAGCTGGTCACCAGGCAGGGGCTGTGGCCACATCACCTTTCTCACATGAAGTTCTTGGTCACAGAATCCCAGGATCACTGAGGTTGAAAAATCCCCCCAGACCATCAAGTCCCAGCTGTGCCCAATCCCTACCTTGTCCCCAACCCAGAGCACTGAGTGCCACATCCAGGCCTTCCTTGGGCACCTCCAGGGATGGGGACTCCAAACCTCCCTGGGCAGCTCCTGCCAAGGCCTGACCACCCTTTTCAGGAGGAATTTTCCTAAAATCCACCCTGAGCCTGCCCTGGCCCAGCCTGAGGCCGTTCCCTCTCCTCCTGTCCCTGTTCCCTGGAGCACAGCCCAACCCCCCCGGCTGTCCCCTCCTGTCAGGAGCTGTGCAGAGCCACAAGGTCCCCCCTGAGGCTCCTTTTCTCCAGGCTGAGCCCCTTTCCAGCTCCCTCAGCCTCTCCTGGGGCTCCAGCCCCTTCCCTGCTCCGTTCCCTGCCCTGGACATGCTCCAGCTCCTCAAGCTCTTTCTCGAATTGCGGGGCCCAGAACTGTCCCCAGCCCTCGGGGGCTCAGCAGGCCCCATTCCCTGTGTGCCAGCAGCTCCAGTGAGCACGGCTGCAGCGCTGGGGTTTGTGTCCCCGGCCAGGGTCAGGGCAGTCGGCAGATCTTGCTCCTGCAAAACTCCTCCAAAACTCCTCCAAACCCCTCCCAAGCCCATCCCGTGACCGAGTGCTGCTGTGAGCCCAGCCTGCAGGGAGCGATGGATCTGCAGCAGCAGCAGCTGCTGGAAAAGCCCCCAGGGCAGTGTCTGGAAATGGAGATTCCAGCTGCCAGCACCCTGCCCCCAGCACGGAGCTGATCCCAGAGCATCATCCCGGTGCCCTCGGGTGCCCTGGTGCCCTCCTGCTGGGATTGAACGGTTCCAGAGGCTGGCAGAGCGGGATGTGTCACACGCTGCTGCTGCGGCCCTGAGGGCACGTCAGGAGCCGCTTTTTCCATCCCCACTAAGATGGGAGCATCGGGAACTTGACCAAGCACAGAGGAGTCACTCTGCAGCCATGTGCAGCACGATAATTTTGGGGTACCACCTTTTCCATGTCTCCCCGAGCCCTCTGAGGGACAGTGGGGACCATGAGGAGCAGGGCTGTGCCCCACCAGTCCAGAGCAGATCACTTGTACAGACTTTGCATCTCATTGCCCGCATGCTGCCCCACCAGCAGCATCCCAAAAACGTGAGGGAAGAGGATGAGCTGTTTAGGAGGCATCAGTGCAGCCAGCAATGCAATGCCAAGGTGCTGGGAAGAGGCTGAACAAAATCCAGAGCCTTGGCATTGGGAGGTTCAAGCACTTTTTCAGCATGTGACAGGCCAAGGCAGCTGCCACCAGCTCCTGCTCCCAGCCTGGCATAAATCAGCAGTAGAGGAACAAGGTGACTTGTCTCCACTCCAGGTTGTCCCTCTTTGGAGCTGGCACTGACACAGTTTTCATGAAAAATTTATTTTGCAAGAAAATGGGTTTTCAATCAAAGCAAGCGTTTCTGCATGAAATATTATTTACATTGACATTTCCCCATTTTTTCTCAATGATACACTTCTCTTCCTTCCTTCTCCCACTTTCTTCCAAAGAGACAAGCCCAAAAATAATTCAGAGGCAGTGTTAATTTTTCAGTGAAAGTGTCTGGATTTGGGCAACAGAGGACTGCATATTTTGAGAGAAAATCAAATATTTTCCCTCCAAACTGAGGAAAAGTGAGTTTTCAGAAATGAAACCATGAACTGGTAATGGAGTGGGGGTATCAGAACGATCTGGGGAAGGGTTTGCAGAGAGGAATGGGGGATGCTGTGTCCCACAGCAGTCCTGAGCACGGGGAGGGGACAGCAGTGTCCCTGCCCTCGGGTCCGTCCTCCTCCTCATAACCCAGAGCCCACGATGTGCCCGGATTCTCTGTGCCCATCTCCTGCTCTCTGCTCAGTCCTTGGTTGGAGCTTAAGGAGGCTGGATGAGGCACCTAATTAAGGTACCTAATTAATCCACTCTGGTGGCACAGGAGGGAGGAGGCACCGTTCTGGTCCCTGGGGACACTGGCTCCCAGATTCTCACAGGTCCCACGTGGGCTGGCTGCTGCTGGGGCCATGCCAGCCCCTGGTGCCCTGGATTCAGCTTCCTCTACCCTATTTCTGCCTGGCACATCGAAGTGCTCAGCTTTCCAAAAGTATTCCACAGGCAAAGACTTTGTTTCTCTGAGCCATAATGGATCATCCCTGGCTGTGCCTGGGAACCAGAGAGCATCACCTGCACGTTCTGCATCTTCTGGGTGCTGGGCTTCCCTGGCGTGGGGCTCAGGGCCAGACTGGGGGACTCCAGGGGCACGTGGAATGGTCAGCTGGAGCAGTGGGGTTGTTGTCTGGGCAGGGCCAGGAGTGGAACTGGATGGTCTTTGTGGATCCCTCCAGCTTAGGAGATTCCATCATTCTGTGACCCCGTAACCTGTGATCCCATAGCAGCCCTGAGCTGGGTGTTCATCCCCTTTCCCTGAGCCGGAGGGGAACAAAGGCGCTGGAGCCGGAGAGGGTCTGAGGCCATGGCCGTGCAGGGCAGCTGCAGCTGCCGAGGCACTGCCCCCTGTTCCAGCACAGGGATGCTCCCGGCTGCCCTTCCCAGGAGCAGAGCCAGCTCCAGAGGGGCCTGGGGGAGGCTCCCCGTGCCAGCTGTGGCTGGCAGCTGGCTGGGCATGCGGCCTTGGGAAATTCTTGCTATTTTCCAGCTCTTGCTCTTTTGCAGGGCTAGCAGAATTTCTCAGTGTGGAGACATTTGTCAATTTGCATAATTAAAGCACTGCAAACTCATCCAGATTCACAGATCCCTGCGCTGGCTCCCTGGAGACTCCCCACTTCTCTCCCATGAATTATTTATCGGCAGTGCTGGTTCTAACAGGGCCCTTTGTCTGCGCCTTTGCTCCACATTTCAGAGCTCCCAGGTGGAGATGAGGAGGCTCCCCCGAGGCAGATCTGGGGACAGGAACAGCTCCATGTCCCACAACCCTGCCGTTCCACTCTGCCCGATGGGAACAACAGGAATTCCTGGAAGCTGTGGGGCTGCCAGTGCAGAGGGAGCTGAAGGTGTTTGGTCCAAGGCTGGACTCGATGATCCTGGAGCTCTTTTCCAGCAGCAGGGATCCTGTGAGTGAGTTTCCTGTGGAGATGGAGGTGTCTGCAGCAGGGCAGCCCCAGGGTTGTCCCCACACTGCTTCAGGCCTTGGGCTCATCATCAGCTCAGGGTGCCTGGCACTTCTGTCCCATGTCCCACTCTGTCCCTGCATGGGATCTGAGGGCTGGGAATGCCCATCCATGTCCCCTGAGCTGGCACTGCTGGGACACCTCCAGTGCTGGGGCAGCTCTGGGACCCTCCTGACAGGAGAGACCTGGAGGGGCTGGAGTGTGTCCAGGGCAGGGAATGGAGCTGGGAAGGGGCTGGAGCCCCAGGAGAGGCTGAGGGAGCTGGAAGGGGGCTCAGCCTGGAGAAAAGGAGCCAGGGGGGACCCTGTGGCTCTGCACAGCTCCTGACAGGAGGGGACAGCCGGGGGGGTCGGGCTGTGCTCCAGGGAACAGGGACAGGAGCAGAGGGAATGGCCTCAGGCTGGGCCAGGGGAGGATCAGGGTGGATTTTGGGAAAATTTCTTTATAGAAAAGGTGGTCAGGCCTTGGCAGGGGCTGCCCAGGCAGGGTTGGAGTCCCCATCCCTGGAGGTTTTCAACAGCCACGTGGATGTGGCACTTGGGGACAGGGTCAGTAGTGGCTGTGGTAGTGCTGAGCTGACAGTTGGACTCGATGGTCTTAGAGGGCTTTTCCAGTCTCAGGGATTCCATGGCTGTGGGAAGGAAAGGGACGGTCTGAGTGGTCACTCTGATCCTGTGTGCTCCCAGTCTCAGGGGCTGCTTTGCCTCTGGTGAGAGCACCCAGTGATGGCTTTCTCTTTCCAGAAACAACAATTCCTTGGGTCAGGCACAGGAAAAAATGGAGATAACATGAGGGAGAAGCCAGAGGGAGGGAGAAAGGCAGGAGCAAGTGGTGAGTACACAGAAACCTCGCCTGTGTTTGCAGGCTCTCCCTGCTGGAGTCGAGTGTGTGCTTGTAAATCCCACAGCAGAGGAATACAAATATTTGTGCTGCAGAAACACTTCCCATGAACTCCTGGAGCTGCCCTGCTCAATTCGTCCTAGTCTTTCACAGGCCTGTTGTACTTCCTGGGCTGTGGGACATGGACCTGCTTTTGCAGGGACAGGAAAAGGGGGAAATGGTTTTGAATTTAAATAGGAGAGATTTAAATTAGGTGTTAAGAAGGAAATGTTCCCTTTGAGGGTGGGCAGGCCCTGGCACAGGGTGCCCAGAGCAGCTGTGGCTGCCCCTGGATCCCTGGCAGTGCCCAAGGCCAGGCTGGACAGGGCTTGGAGCAGCCTGGGACAGTGGAAGGGGTGGCACTGGATGGGCTTTAATGTCCCTTCCAACCGAAAGCATTCCATGATTTCTCTGGTTCCCTGAATCTCTCAGTGGTGTCTGCAGAGCAGTGTGGAGATGAAGCAAGAATGAAATCAGAACTCAGGCCCAGGGCTGAGTAATTCCAGGTAAATCTGGGTGGCAGCTGCTGAGTGCAGCTTTGCTGGGCAGGGGTGCAGATCCTGGGATGGATCAGGGGAGCAGGGGATGATGCTGGCACATGGAGTGCTCCAGGGACACCAGAGTGGCACTTTCCATCCCGACAGCCCTGACTGCCCTGTCCACCTGGGGCTGGAGCTGGACCTGCTGGCGGAGTTGGCAGCTTCAATCTCAGCCCTAAGAAGTGCAGTGTGCCCAAATTCCAGGTGCCTGTGCAGTTCTCATCCCTCCCTGCCCGGGAATAAAGATTCAATACCACCAGCACTTGTTCTGTGAGCTCCAGGGCTGCCATGGGCAGGAATGTCTCATCCCTGAAGGTGTCCAAGGTTGGACAGGGCTTGGAGGGCCTGGGACAGCAGGAGGTGTCCCTGCCCAGGGCAGGGAGGTGAAATGAGATGGGCTTTAAGGTCCCCTCCAACCCAAACCAGTCTGGGATCAGCTGAACTGGGAGCACTGGGAGTTGGCACTGGCTGGGAAATTCATGGTGGTTTTTTTTATGGCCCTTGTGGCCCTGGCAGTGGGGCTGACAGGTCTCCTGGGAATGCTGGGGAGCTTTCCCTGGATGGAGAGCTGCAGGCTGGCCTCTGGGGGACTGGAATGTTTATTATGGCCAGCCCAGCTGTGCTCATCACAAGGTGTGATCACGCCTGCAGAGAGAGGCCCCCAAGAATAATTTTCAGCTCCCATCCCCTTGTTTCCAGCAGACAAGGTGAGAAATGGTACAATGCAGTTGGGGGCTATTGTGAAAAGCCTCTGCAAAGGATTTCTCACAGTGTGATGGAAGCTGGAATACTCATCTGGGCTCCTTTGGTTCTTTATTTTTATTTATTTATTTATTTGGTTTTCCCAGAGCCTGCTGTTGCTGATGTATTATTTATACAGCAGGAAATTAGACTCTGAGGACTCAAGTATTCTTCAAATAAGCTTCCTAATTCTGTCAATTAAGAATGCACAGGCTGCTGGGGTTCTGGCGGAGGATGAGCCGTACAGGAGTGAAAGCTGCCCCTGGTCATTGCTCTGATGTGCTGCTGCAGAGATTTTCAGCTGGAGGAAAAATCTCTTGGTCCCAAAATCAAAGGTGTGAGATGCTGGGAGCGTTATATGGAGCAGCTCTGGCTGGTCCCAGGGGGACAGACAGTTCCCAGTGCTCTGGCAGGGGAGTGCTGAAGTGCTGAGTGTGTGGTCACTCCTTGTTCTGCTCTGCAGTGAAATCTGGGGCTTTTCCTTGCTGGTAACAAGCAGCTGCCAGGGCTAGGAGCCTGTCAGGGATGAGTTTGGGGTCATTTACTCCCTAATTAATGCAGTAATTCTTCATGTGCTCCCAGTGTAGCTCTAGAGCAAATTAGTTAATGTGTAATTAATACATAAAAGAGCATCTTTCCTCCTTCACTGCCTTTCTTTGACCATCCATTTGGAAATAAGTTTGGAATTCTCCTTCTGCACCATGGCTGGGGGTCTGTGCCCAGCCCTGGAGCAGGACAGGGCTGCAGGATGGGCTCTTCCCACCTCAGGAAGGGGAAGGCATGGGCCAGAGGGAACAGGGAGAGCCTGTGCCCACATCCAGCTGGGAGTGTTCCCTTCACCTGCAGAGTGCTCAGCCCAGCTGTGCCCCAGCATTCCAGGGCCAGGGAAAAGCCCCCACCCAGGGAATTCTTGCCAGCACACTCCAGTGTTCTGGTGCATTCCTGCACAGGAATCCAGCACAGGCAGAACTGGATGCTTGTCCTGCCCTTGGGTAGCTGTGAGAAAGGTGATACCTCAGAGGTCACCCGTGTCCCCTCCTGCCTCTCCTGGCCTGGACTGTGTCCTGACACTGCAGGTACTGCCTGGGCTCTGCCTGAAGGAAGGAGCTTTATGGCTGCAGCACAGTTTTTCTTTTTTATCATTGCTGTGGATTTAATGTCCACTGCAAATGCAGATCTCTGCATCTGGAGGAGGGGTGGAGGCTGCTCTGCCTGCTCTGCTCAGGAACCCCTCAGGAGGACATGGACACAGCCCCCAGGTCCTGCCCAGGGGACAGGACAGGACTGTCACAGCTGCCCTGGTGCAGGGTGGGCTGGGTGATCCCTCTGCTCCTGGGGGACTGCCAAGGACCAGTCCAGGGGAGGATGTGCCCCTGGGAATGTGGAACCAGCCCCTGTGCAGGCACTGATGTCCCCAGCACCCTGCAGCCCTTCCCAGTCCCCAAAGGCTCTCTGGGGACACTGCAGGGCCTGCCTGGCACAGCCTGTGCCAAGTGACCTGGGGATCCCCAGCCACAGGACAGAGAGAAATAATTCCCATGAAGGGTTCTGTGACCCTTTGTGGCCTTGGATCCCCCTCCCTCTCGTCTGTCAGCTAAACAAGTGTCTCCTCCCAGCCCTCTGCAGCCCGCTCCTTGTGGAAAACGGAGCTGCTGGGAGCAGGGCTGTGACTGTGGAAGCAGTTTGTGTCCTGACGGCAGTGCAGAGATAAGATGGGATGAGATGAGATTGGATAGCCCTGCCCTTTGGACTCACACAGAAGCACAGCTCAGCAGCCCCCAGCTCCGGTGAGCTGCAGGAGATGCCATCGGCTGGGTGGTGCCCAGGAGGTGGATGTGGGAAATGTCCTCTCCCGGTTTCCATGCAGCCAGAGCCAAACCCCAGCTGTGTCCCTGTGCAGGCAGCTTGGCACCAGCAGCAGAGGTGCTGCTGGGTGGCAGTGACCCTGCAGTGCTGGGGGAGCACAGTGTGGCCCCTGTGCTGCTTTTCCAGCTGCTGGGGGGGGGCGGGGGAGGGAACACCCTGGGTGCAGCCCAAGGGTCCCTGGGAGCAGGGTGGGACAGAGCAGAGCCATGAGGGGAATGTCCCCCCACCCCTGATCCGAGGGTCTCACTTTTTGTGGTCCTGGCAAGGCCCAGCCCCTCCCTGGGGGTTTTCCAGGGCCTTCATCCCAGGTGCCTGGGAGTCCTGCCTCCCTCAGGACTCAGTGCTTTTGGCCATCTCCATCTCCCCTTGGTCCTTCCACTCCTGCCAGGACCTGCACCTGGGCAGGTTTCCTCTGTGCTAGGTGGGGCAGAAGCAGCCCATCCTCCCCCTGGGCACAGCCTCAGCTCCTTTGGGAGAACAGCAAATCCCTAAATTGGGAGCAAACCCCAGCTCAGAACCACAAAGGCTTCAAGCCCTGGATTGAGCAGGAGGCAAAAGTTGCCAGCAGGCTCTGGCTGCCAGGTTCTCCCTGCTGAGAGGGAGCTCATGGAATCTGAGCCACACGTGGCATGGGAGCTCTCCGTGCCCTTCATGCTTGTGGGGAATAAAGGCTTTTCTTCTCGGCTCTGCTGAGCTGAGCCTCTCCCTCTGCACACGTTTGCTATGGAAACCAGGCCCTGCTCTGACAGCTCAGCCCTCAGCAGTGAGGAACCAGAGACAAGGTCCAGGGTGGGCCACAACAAACCCCAGAGAGACTCTGAGCCTCTGCTGCACTCACCGGGGCACGCGTGGGGCAGCTCCCTGCCTTTCTGGCCTTGCGCCCAATTTGGGAGGGCAGGAGTACAGAGGGGGCCTGGGCACAGGGAGGGCAGAACAGCAGAAATCTCCCCATTCTGCTGATTTCTAAACTGATCCTTTTCTCCTCATTATTTCTCTTTCCAGCCCCTCCAGACAGGGGTGCACAGAAATATCAGGCAGTGTTTTAAAGAGGAGCACACTTACAAACTAGGAGATGTGTCATTAAAAGTATGGATTATTCCTGCTTTTCTGCTTTTGCCAGGAGTGTGGCAGGGACCTGCCAGGCAGCTCCTGGGAATGTCAGAGGCTGTGTCTGAGAGGGGGAGCTGGCCAGCCCTGGGGATCACTTTCCTGTCATTCTCGGACACCTCTGGCATGGCAGGAATGCCCTGCAATGCCCAGGAATGGGGGAACCCATGGAGCTTTGCCTGCCCACACTGCCAGCCTCTGCTGCCAGGGCTGTCCCGAGTGGAGCAGCTCTGCAGAGCGAGGAGAGACAGGGAGGAGGCTCTGTAAAACAGGGGGCAAAACCTCCTCGCCTCAGGGCCCTCAGGGCCTGGCTGGGGGCTCTCGCAGGGGTGTGTGAAAAACACCTTCACTCTCCTGGGAACACTTAAAAAGTTCAATAAGGGACAATATGGGACAAGGACCACAGAGCAAAGGTTATTACAGCTGGGTGCATCTTGGCACTCAGCCAAGAGCACCCTGTTATCTTCGGGTACCCCTTACATACCTTTTAATTACATCAGCCTGTTGCATATTCATAGACCCTCATGCATAGCAAACTTTTCCCCAGACTAGTTCACAGTTCCAAGAGCTGCTTAGCCTGGCTCCTCCTCAGTTCCACCTTTTAAATCACCTGGATTCCTTGGTTGTGGTTTTAGTCCCTTTTTACCACCTCCAGTTTTTGGGCCTTGCTCCACACTGCCTTCAGACTGTGGGTGCTGATGGTTGGCAGATCTGTCCAGGTTTCCTCATCCTGTGTTCACTTGATGCTATCCCATCCCAGCAGGCACTTTAACACAAGCACACTGATATCAGCTATTTCACTACTATGTCTAAGCTTAATTAACAGCAGAAATAAAAACTATATCAAAGTTACTTTAACACTACACATATAACATGCATTTTAATATTTGCAAAAACCTAATATAATATGTGTCTATAACAGGTGTCACTGAAAAAAAAAGAGGGATGAGCCCCATGGGGATGTGTACATCCAATCTCCTTGTCCAGTGACATTTATTTGATCGTTTGAAAGTCCCTGCAGGTCACCTTTGCCTTCAGTGGAGTCCAGGGCGTGGTGTTTCCTCCTGAGCAGCAGTGTCCCAGAGTCTGGAGCCCAGAGTGATGCCTCCCCCAAATCCCAGTGGTGAAATGCAGCTACAAACACCCCCCGACCTCTGGCGTCTGTGGGGCACAGCAAATCCGTGCTTCAGCCACAGCTGGCCCTTGAAAAGGGGGAGAGGAATGCATCCTTCCATGGATCAGCTCCAGGAGCCGTTCTGGGGAGTCCCCGGCTCTCCTGTTCTCCAGCCAGTCCCGCATTTCAGGCAGGAACGCCTGAGCTGCCTCTGCGGCTACTCCAGCTCTGTAAATCACCGCCCCCCGCCCGCCTGCCCTCCCCAGGAGTGCTTAAATCAGCCCTAAATGAGCTCTTTTAAGGAAATGCGGGCAATCAGCGCTGAGTTATTGCGAGGCACAAGGGCTTTCTTAAAAGCGACGAGCACTTATTGGTCATCTGCACTCCAGAAGGCACAGCCATGTAAATCAGAGCCCGCGGGCCGAGCCTGGAGCTCAGCCTGTGCTGGAGGATTGTCGGCATTGCCCTCCCTCCCTGCTGGCTTTTCAAACCACCCTCTGTCCTTCCACATCATGCCCTGTCCATTCACACCATCCCCTGTCCTTCCAAAGCATCCCCTGTCCTTTGACACCATTCTCTTCAGTGCTGAGACTCTGGTTTTGAGCCCTTCTCCTCCTCTTTCCACACTGCCCTGCTTGGAGCCCAGGCAAAATCAGAAAATCATGGAAAACGGTGCCCTGTTCCTGAGGAAGGAGTGTTGCTCTCTGCAGGGCTGGTGTGATTTGGGAGCCTATCCCTGAGCCTTTCCTCATCCACCCTGTTTGCAAACAGCTGCAAACCTCATGAACAGGGAAGGAGATTCCCAGAGAGCACAGTTTGGGATATTCCATGCCCCTCCTTCTCTCTGAGGTTCAGGTAGAGTTCATGTTTCATCTTCTTTGCCAGAAAAATCAAATAGCGTCATAAAGTTGTGAGGAGCCCCTGAATCCAGAAGCTGGCACCTCAGAAAATGTGCTCAGTACCCTGAGATCAGTGGCAAACCCTGAAATGTGGCGAGAGCTGCAGCGTGGTACCCCCTGCCTTGGGGCTGAGCTCATGGGACTCCTGCCCCTTCCCTGCCTCTCCTCCTGAACCTGAGGAGCAGGGATGGAGCAGCCTGTGTTTAACAGGAACATGGACACTCCCCAGAAGCCTGATCCCATAATTTCCCTGCCCGTGCTGGCAGTGAGTGACAGCTCTGTCATCTCCCTGGGGGAAGTCATCCTGTGGGTCAGCCTCTGCCAAGGAAACCACAGGATGTTTGGAGTTCCTTCTCTGAATTCTCCTGCTTTAAAAGCATTTCAGAGTTCCCTGTTGTCTGTAATGTCAGGGGAGTGGTGATAAATGGCATTTATCCCCCAGGATATCATACCTGCAGCCAGCTGTGGGTTTCTGACAGGCGGGGGTGGTTTTGGGGTGCAGAAAGGGGAGCAGGAGCTGGAGTTCAGCACAGGGAGAGGCTGCGGGAGCAGTGAGAGAGCAGAGCTGAGTGGCAGCTGTCAGGAAAACAATGTCTGAGGATGAGAAACCCTTGGTGACCTCACTCTCTCCAGGACCTGGCACTTTTCGCTGAAGTATTTATTATTTTTGCCACACCAAGTGTGCCCTCTTGGCTGCCCAAACCTGGTCATGGTCACCTAACCAACCCCAACTCCTAGGCCCTGCAAGGGGCTCTGAGCTCTCCCTGGAGCCTTCTCCTCTCCAGGTGAGCACCCCCAGCTCTCCCAGCCTGGCTCCAGAGCAGAGGGGCTCCAGCCCTTGGAGCATCTCCATGGCCTCCTCTGGCCTGGCTCCAGCAGCTCTGAATCCTCCTGCTGTTGGACCCAGAGTTGGAGGCAGTGCTCCAGGTGGGCCAGAGCTCAGAAAAGAATGAACTCCAAATAATTGGTGACAGCTTGACGGTGACACCTCCCTGTGCTTGGCCATCAGGCTCAGAAGTGGGGGAGCCAAGGCAGAGGATGGAGATCTGTGGTCCAGGCTGCTGCCAGAGGCCACCCCAAGTGATGGACAGTTGGGAAGGGAGAGTGGTGCTCTGCAGCTCTTCCTTCCCTTCCCAGATGCATCCAGCAGTGCAGAGATCCCGAGGGAGCAAGCAGAGGACAGCAGGAGCATGCAGGAGTGGAAGGAACCCTTTTCCCCTGCCCTTCTCAGTGGAGCATTTCTGGTTTTTAATTCCCAGCTGTGTCATGTCAGATACAGGAAAAGTCCTCAGAGCAGGGCCTGGAATAAAGCTTCTCCTTCTGCTCTCTGTCCTGCTCTCAGGTTCATCTCCTGCCTCATTTTCTGCAAACTCTGGTTGTATTTGTCATGGCAGAACTGTTTCCATTTCCAGTCCTCCTTGACAAGGTTCCTGACTCAACCCATTCGCTGCTCTCAAATCCACTTGGATGTGGCTGTGAGCTGGAGAATTCCATGCTCAGTGCCCCCCCTTTCTCTGCAGCCTCCCACCAAGCTCAGGGATGCACAGGCACAGCTTTAAGCCTGGGGATTTGCCTGGGAAGTGCAGGTAGACACAGAGTTTCACAGGACACCAGGGCTGTGCAGGAGTCCCTCCTCATGCTGTAATGCTTCTGCACCAACATTATCACTGTGAATCAGTGCAGGGGGCTGTCTTTTGCCAGAAACTGGTGATTTTTAACCTGCCCATGGGATCTGACAGCTCTGCTCCCAGGATTTATGTGCCTTGGAGAGCACCTGAAGGATGGCTCCTCTCATCCAGCAGTTGTGAGAGTGTGTGTGCAGAGCTTTATCCTGTGGTGCTGGGACAGAGCTGCAGCTGATCATCCAAGAGGGGCTTGGTTGTTAAAAAATCATGATTTACACACAGGGGCTTTGCTTTCCACCCTTTTAATTCACCTTCCCATTTTCCTAGGATCTGTCCTGTGCTGTTGTTAACAGTGTCTGAAATGTTTAGATCTCTTCATAAGCAAGACTTTCTCCATTTACGTCTTCATTTTTGCTTAGGGACAGAGCCCATCAGCATCTGGGATTGTTTGTGCTGTGCTTGGCAGCTGTGCCCAGCTCAGCCCCTCCTCTGTCACCTCTGAGGCAGGAATGGGACTGAAGGTGACACACAGACTCTAGGTCTCGCAGAAGGCTAATCTGGGTTTATTAGAAACCCATTTCTTTTTATTCACCTTTCCAATACAGGTGGACCTGATTGGTCATTTAATCAACACCCTGTCACCATTGGCTAATTACGAAGACAACCTTTGGTAAAGGGTGAATCTTGTGAGAAACAACTGTTCAAAACACCAGCTGCAAGATTGTTTTCAATCTTTCTCTGAGCTTTCTCAAAATTCCCCAGAACAATTCCTGCGAAAGTTTATCTGGCTTTCTCTCTCTCTGACCAGCCTGTCAATATCCACATTCCCCAGCCTGGGGCTCCAGCCCTGGGTGCTCCCTCCAGCCGAGGTGTCTGCAGCTGATGCACGCTTCCCTTGCAGTCTGAAGTTGTTTTCTCTCCCTGTAATGTCAGAGTGGCCGCAGAGGCCATGCTCTGAAATGTCACATTGTTTGTGCTTCCTCCGGGGGACATCGGGGCAGGGATTGCAGCTGAAGGTCAGCTCCGACCATTCCTTTAAAGGTTGGGCCTTGATGCAAATGTTGGTAATGATCTCAGGCAGAGCTGTGGCCCCTTCCCTGCCCCTGCTGTCATTCCAGACAGTTCCAGGGACAGGGTGAGGGATGGAAAACTCATCCTGGGCACCAGCTCCACACCTCAGGTAGGCAGGAAAATGCAGAAAAGGCAGAAGTGGGGCTGTGCCCTTCCAGCTGATATCCCACTCTCCGGAAAGCTGATGGCACCCTCTGCTCCATCAGAGCCCATTTGGATGTTCTTTAAAGTGCCACACATTCTCAGAATCTCTAAAATCACATTTACAGGGTCCTCTGGGACACATTGGGACAGAGTGGGACACACTGGGACAGACAGGGACCACACTGGGACACACTGGGACAGACAGCCAGGCACAGCCAGGCTCAGCCAGGGCCGAGGCCCCTCTCACTGGGGCTCCTGTCCAGGCTGAGCAGCCCCAGCTCCCTCAGCCTTTCCTGGGCACCGAGCTGCTCCAGGCCCTTGCTCAGCTCCAGGGGCTCCACCCCAACCCAAACTCGGCTGAAGCCCTTTGGGGTTTTATAAAAAGCTCATAATTCAGAAATGCAGATTTCTTGCCTTTTGTCTTTAATTTCCCTGTGGTGCTGAGTTGCTCGTGCTGGGTGAGAGCTCATCAGTGCTGACAACGTGGATTCAAACAGGTGCCCGGGAGCGGACAACCTCTTATTTATATATGGGTTTATTTTTTTAATCAGAGCCCTACACCACTGATTTATTAATTTTTGCACCTCTCAGATGAACCAAGGCTTACAAGCATCTCAATAGAAACCTTTTGTGCCCCTGCTTGCTGGGGCTTTTCAATTCTCTCTTTCTCATTTAGATTTTCTTCTCAGTCTCCTGTAAATGCCAGTCAGCCATGGGCTTTGCTCCTATTGTGATTGTCAGGAATGGCTGAATTCCCACCCCCAGGCAGGAGGGATCCCTTCCTTCTCCAATTGTGGGGCTGCTCCTCCCAACATCCAGGGATTATTTTGACAGCTTAGAGAAATTGCTTTGATTTTGTGCATTAATGCTGCTCTCAAGCCTTATCACCTTTTTTTTTTTCCTCAAAGCTTGCTTTATTGCCTCCTCTCTGCTCTTCAGGAGCTGTTTTAAGTAGTCAGACTTCCACATTTGCCTTGAATATCTTCCCTCTCTTGTTTGAAGTCCCTGCCTTTAGAAAAGGGTTTAAGTCATTTAGTCTTTCACTGCTGTGGTTTCAGAGAGCACTTGGACTGCAGCTGGTTTAAGTTGGAGGATTCCAGGGAAGTTCTGACTCTGGAGAGAGCAGAACTTGGGACAGACACTCTCTGCCCACACTTCTGCCTTGGAAAGGTGACATTTTGTTGTCCTCTTTTCTCCAAGCTTTTTCTCCTGAAATATTTCTTCTTGTGGAGCACCAAACGTCCTTTCCTTTCTTTCCCTTGGATAGGGATGACAAAAAGGAGGCCAAATAACCAATAACAGGCTGACCTGTGGTGCTGTGCTGGTCTGAGGGATGATCTTACGGCCAAATCACAGAATCCCAGAATGGTCTGGGTGGGAAGGGACCTTTAAGACCATGGAATTCCACCCCTGCCCTGGGCAGGGACACCTTCCACTGTCCCAGGCTGCTCCAAGCCTCAGTGTCCAGCCAGGCCTTGGACACTGCCAGTTGTTGAGTGCCATTGTGACACAGACTTCAAGCTGGGACTGTTTTGCCCACAATTTCCTGGGGTTTTTTGGTTTCCCAGCTCTTTGCAAGCTGGGGTTGCAAAGACAAGCCAGGGGTTGTCCTGGTGTGCCTTTGCTGTGTCCATGTGGCACCATCCCACATGGGGTTCCCTGTCATGGCACAGCTCAGTTAGGAAGTAAATTTGAACTGGAGAGGTCACACAACATCCTCTCCTCTCCTCTCCTCTCCTCTCCTCCCTGGAAGTCCTGGAGCTCCTCCAGCTCAGTTAATTCACTGTCCCACGCTGCTCCATCCCATATTTCCAGGATCCTGCAGCTCTTCGGACACACAATTAAGACATTTCCACCTGTGCTGCTCCAAGTTCACCTGTAGATAAAACTCTTTCTCTCCCCCCTTCTCTGAGTTTCTTGGTGTTGTGGTTGAGGAAGAACATCAACCCCTAAGAGCTGCTGGAACAGGGATCAATAACAATTGGATTCTTTCTGATCGGCTCCAGCAGCCCTAGGCAAGGAATAACATTTGGCAATACAAGCTCAGAGCAAAAATTCCCTCCTGAGTCCCCCAGCTCTTCCCTCTCTCATTATCAGGCATCACCTCTCAGCTCCTGGCAGCTCCTCACACACAACTCCTTTATCTGCAGCCTTTCCCCTTCCTGATGAGCTGGAAGGAGGCTCATTTTCCCCACAAGGAGCAGTTTTGCAGCCTGGAACAATCTGCCAGCTCTTGCCACAGCCCTCCCTGTCCCTACTAAAGCTGAAATCTTCCCCAGGTCAGGAGGGGCAGATTTAATTAACCTGCTATTTCCCGCCCTTCTCATTAGATCATTAACGAGAGTCCTAATGAGCTGGGTGTGATGGTGGTCCCGGTGGCCTCTCACAGCACGTGTCCTCCTCTCCATCCTCAGCCACTGAGCTGGATCTCCCGGGCAGAGGCAGGGATTCCTCCATGGGGTGATGTGGACCAGGGTGGATGCTGACAGTCTGGCCAGAGAAAGAGTCAGATGAACTTTCCCAGGCATTACTCTGGGAACTTTTGAGAAAGTTCAGAGAAAAATTTAAAACAATCCTTAATCTTTAAACTAGTGCTTTAAACATGTTTTTTACTTGTAAGATGTATACAAAAAAAGTGTTATTCCTAATTAACCAATAGCACAAGAAGTATTAATTAAGAAAACTAATCAAGTCCAGCTTTTTCAGAATTGTCTATAAAAAAATGTGTAATATCTAATAAACTCAACATTTTACCTTGTAAAAACCTAAGAATTTCTATCATTTCATTCATCCACCCTTAATACAAGAACAACAGACCAGTGGTTCCCCCAGTCCAGCAGAGCTGTCAGGAAGGAGCTGCTGGTCCTGCAGCTTGGTGTGCTCCTGCCTGGGGGGTGAGGGCACAGGGCTCTCCCTCAGGCCAGGCTTTGGAAGGATAAAACAAACAGATCTCCCTCCCTTCTGCTCCTGAGTGCCTTAGGAATGGTTAAGGAATGGTGGCACAGCCCTGGACACTCTGGAAGCCTTGCCATGCCCAGCTGGCCAAGCAGACCTTGCATGCTCCACCGGCACGTGGGGAGGGAAATGTGCATCTTCACACTGCTGGGTGGCAAGAGAATTCATGTGCCAGAAAATTGCCTGGAATTTCGTCTAAATTTCACACCTAAACTTTCCAGGGAGCTGGGATGAGTTGGAGAGGTCAGTGGCAGCTGCAGTTCAGGTACTGGCAGCTCCTGGGGACATTGGTCCCCTTGTCCCAAGGACAGGTCACTGCTGCTGCTTCACTCATGGAACGGCCCAGGGCTGGGGCAGCTCTGCAGGTGGGGTCTCACCTGAGTGGGGCAGAGGAGCAGAATCCCCTTCCTTGGTCCCCACTCTGTGGGATCAGACCAGGACATGCACAAAACAGAGCAGGATTTGTCCCTGGTTCCTTTGTCACCCTGATTTGCTGTCACTTTCCTGCAGAGCCCCGTGTGGGTCTGAGCAGGCTGTGCACAGGGGAAGAGGGTTTGGGCTGTTTTCCCAGAAAAAGGGCTGTGTGAGGGGGCTGTCACCCCAAACAACAGCTAAGGAGGAAAGTAGGAAAGAAGAGGCCACAGGTGGTGAGGCACAACCAGCAGCATCACATCCTGGGAGGAAACATTTCCACTAGTAGCAATTTAGGATTTGGGCTCTGGAACTGAGGGGAGATTGGCTGAGTTTGCTCTGGAAAAGTCCTCAAGGAAGGAAGGGCAGAGATGGAGGCATCAGAAGTAGTGACAATTTGGAATTCCCAGCTTCACTCCAAAGCATTCCTGCTTTTCCTGTGAGAGGTCCCATGATGCCCCTCATGAGGCTGGGAGGGGATTTGCTGGACACTTTTTGTGGAGTTTTGGGGCTGAGAGGTGGCAATACTGAGCAGGTCTGGGAACCAAGGCTGGCACCAGGAACATTTTGGGAAGTGATGTCTGGAGAGCTGCTGCTGGAACCAGCAGGATTTGTGCTCCTTGTCCTTGCTCCTGTCAGAAGCTGCACAAATTATTTCCCCGGGGAAAGGAGAGTTGGCTTTCACTTTGCCAGGGAAAAAAAGAGCAGGAGAACATGAGGAGATGTGTGGTTTTCTGTCTTCAAGTCCGCAAGATTTACCCTTCTTTTTCCTTGCCTTGCATTATATGAGAAATCCCCCCAAAAAACCTTGTGAATATGCTGGGATGAGGCTTTTCCAGGCTGGAAGAGATGGGATATTCTGCTTGGAAATGAATATATTACCCATGAGGCGCCATTTGGGTGCCTGATGTTATTGCTCCTGCAGGTTTGAGCTTTCCAGTGGCATTTCTGTGATTCTGCTGTAATTTCTATTCATAATTTGACCAATTTCTTCCTTTTTTTCACTTGAGTTCATTCCTTTGACAAGATTATTCATATTTCCCCCACATCAGCAGTTGGTCTTTGGTCTCCGTGCTGCAGGAGGTGAATTAAACAAAGATGGCAAATGAAATGGAAAGAAATTCACTTAGTCCCATGAAATATTAACAGGCACTTATGAGAAGCGAGCCCTGCTGCTCTGGAAGGGCTCTGCTGGAGGGAGGGAGGGACCTGCAGGGTGGGAATTCTGTCCCCCTGGACACTTGCAGGGCCTGGTGTGGTGATTGGATGGTGATTGTCTTCAATCCAATTTGTGGTTTGGTTCTTTCAATTGAGGAATGAGCCCCAGGGGCTGAGCTCAGGGACAGGCTGACCCTGTGTGCTTGGGGTGGAAGGGGAAGGACAGGTGGCCCTGCCACCAGGGCTGGAGGGGTGACAGCAACACCCAGTCCTGGGGACAACCAGCTCCCATGGGAAGGAGAAAATAATGTTCTTATTCAAGGAAATATTTACTTTGCAATGATCCTGAATGCTCCAACAACTGTGGAGAGGGATGCCCAGCTGGGATGGGAGCCCATCCACCAGGATGGTTCATGGACAATAATCCCACATGGATGGATGCTCCAGCCCTTTCCAAGGACTGTGTGAGGGAGCATGGCCAGAACTTGCTGACAAGATCCTGGCTCAAATGCCTTATAAACCTGAAAACAAGAGGATTCCCAGAGGCAGGGAAGGCCAGGGAAGGTTGGAAACAGCAAGTATGAAAGCTCTGGAGGTAAGGAGAGGCTGCTCAGCTCAGGAGCTGTGCTGTGGAGAAAGGGGAGATGTTAACAGAGCTAAGGATCAAAGGCACAGAAATCCAGAGAAAAATATCTGGAAAAGCACTGGACCAGGCTGTCCAGGGAGTCACCATCCCTGGGAGTGCTCCAGAAACGTGTCCCTGTGGCACTTGGGGATTTGGTTCAAGAGCACTGGGCTGACACCTGGACTTGGAAATCTTAGAGGACTTTACCAAACTTACTGATTCTACAGTGTCATGAAACACCAATAATCTCCATTACTATATTTACCAGTATTTTTTTCTAAACCCAGTTGTCTTTTTTTTCTTTTTTAATGTAGTTTTTAAAGGTATTGCTGTCACAACTGTTTATTGAGGGCATCACCTTTATGCCAGCAAGTCCCAGGCTTGGACCAATGTCCTAGTGGATGAAATGTTCACAAACTCCCCCAGCCTCTGCTCATGGATCTGGATTATCATAATAAATTCAGATTTATGTCAGGCACTCAATTTCCATGGTGGAGAATATCCTGTCTGTGGAATCAATGGACAGTTATTAAATGGATTAAGAAACAGGCAGCTTAAAGCCCTCAAAATGCGATTGTTGGTGGAGGATCAGTGCAGAACAAGCCGCTTGCACGGGAGCTTTGCAGGATTCAGCTTCCACCCTGCTGTATTTCCCTATTTTCATGAGTGATCCAGAAAATATCTATAAATTACTGCCCGTGCAGTTGGCAGCTGGCTGGGATTTTGCCCTGCTAAATAAAGCTGGAGGCAGGGCTCTAATGCAGAGCAACTGCAGCTGCCTGGGAGAGTGGCAGCAGGGAACAGGGAATCTAAATCCAGCAGGTGCTGGCCTGGGAGCAGGGAATGGGGGCTTCTCCAGCAGCCTGGGAGCTGCAGGGCCCAAAACTGCCATTGGAGAGCAGGTGGTTATGGACATTTACTGCCCTGTAGTGGGGAAATGGATGGACACAGGGAACAGGGGAGGCTGCAGGTGGAACAGGAGCTTGATCCACCTAGAGTGAAAAGCAGGAGGGGGCTCTCATTTCTGTGCCTGCAATGAGAGCTTGAACTGAGGACTTTGGGCATGGAAGTCTGGTGTGAATTCCTGGTGGAATTCTGTGGGATCTCAGGGTGGGTGTGAGGTGAGGGCAGCTCAGCCCAGCATGGGGGGCTCAAACCCTGCTGGGCTCCTTTCCCCATCACTCACATCCTGATTCCCAGGAAAACAGGGAGCTGTGTAATTAGCAGCCTGTTGTGTCCTTGTTCAGCTTGGCTGTGCAGAGCTGCACATTTCAGAGGAATATGTTTATTTATAGAGCCGTGGGTGTCGTGCTCCTCACCTGGGGAGCGTGGCTGAGTGAGCTGCACTCACCTGAGACACACACACTTACCAAAAACCAGTCCCAGCTTGATCTGGGAATGAAAGGATGAGCGAGGGATGTGTGCCAGGAGCTGGGAGAGATGCTGGGGGAAAGAGGAAAGGAGGGGGAGGGGGAGCATGGCCAGGCTGGAGGGGCCGGTGTCCCAGGGGGGATGAGGGATGGCCTGAGTCTGCTGAAGGCCACGTTGAGGTGGAGACCTCACAGACCACAGCTCTGCTCCTCCCCTGCTCCAGGTGACAAACCTGGGGACATCTGTAGAGCTCTGGTCCTCCAGGCTCTGCAAGGGGAGCAACAAGTTGTGAGCAGGGCAGAGAAATCTGATCTCCAGTCCCCTGTGCCTGCTCTCTCCTGTGGTCATCCTGCTGTTCTCTGAGAGCTGGCTGTGTCCAAGGTTGGAGTTGGAATGTTCTCCCCCTCCCTGTCCTGCCTGAGCTGCCTGGGGCTGTTTGCTCACTCTGCATCCCCACATATGACCAAACTGAGGCCGTGGGGGATGTTTGGAACAACTTTCCCTTCCAGGCTCTTTTGTGAACTTCATCCCTGCACTCCACATGATGCGGATGCTGGGGCTGTGAGCAAAAACTGAGATAATGTTATTTCAGAGAAAAACTGAGGAAAATGCTGCCTTGGGCAAGGGGGCTCTTCCAGAAGCTGTGGGGGTGGGATTTGCAGCTGGCAGGGGGTGCAGTCCCAGATGGCTGGGGGAGAGCAGGTGTAAATTCCATCTGGAGCTTCACCTCTCCTCTCCCTGAGTCACTCACACACAGAGCAGCCACCAACGCCAGGTTTGGAGCTGCAGGAAACTCTCCTTCTTCCTGAGAAGGTTTTGAAACATTCCTGAGGTACTTTGTGCCCCATGGGAGACCTAAATCATCTCAGGAACCTGCATTTCCTTCCTTTGGACACCTGTTTGTCCCTGATTTTTTACAGATATGGCACAGATAATCCAAACTTGTGGAGGAACTGCTTGTGATTCACGGTGAATATTTTGTCACTTCATTCTTTCCAGCGTGGGGATGGAATGGTGGCAGGATCACACATGATCCTGCTCGTGCAGTGTGCTGGATGCATCCCATCTGGATAGGGTGGGAATGAGGACTGGGGTGACTTAGGGTGCCCTCAGCAGAGTGCTGGAACCAGGAACAGCTTTTCTGGTCTCGTTCTTAGGGATCTGCTGGGTTTGGCTTTACTGGGCTGGGTGTCGGTTTTGGTCATGGGACTCTTGGCAAAAGGCAGCGTGACAGGGACAGATTTGGGGAAAAACTCCTTAACTGTGAGGGTGGGCAGGCCCTGGCACAGGGTGCCCAGAGCAGCTGTGGCTGCCCCTGGATCCCTGGCAGTGCCCAAGGCCAGGTTGGACACTGGGGCTGGAGCAGCCTGGGACAGTGGAAGGTGTCCCTGCCATGGCTGGGGTGGGAATGAGATGGGATTTATGATCCCTTCCCACCCAAAGCATCCCATAATCCTGTGACAGCAGTGACAATACCATGGCTATTGGTGGCTGACACTGGGAGAAAGTGCAGCTGTGACATTTCATGTAACCCTGGGATGGTTTGGGTGGGAAGACACCTTAAAGATGAACTCATTCCAACCCCTCTGGTTCTCCCAGGCTGTGAGGAATGACCCCTCCCTCCTCCTCCTCCTCCTCCTCCTCGGCTCCCTGTGCTCAGTGTGGCTGGGCCCAGCCTGGCAGGTGCCCAGTGCAGCCCTGGGAGGTGGATCAGGATCACAGCAGCTACTGAGAGCTGCTCTCCAAGATGAATCCAGTGGGATTTGGAGAGCTCAGCAGGTGCCTGCAGCCTTTTAGGGGTGTCCCTCTGTCCTGCAGCATTCCTGCCCATTCCCTTCCCCTTTTGGTGCCCGTTTTTCTCAGGAGTGCCTCAAGTTTTCCAAATGCACATTCCAGGACATGTGCTTTCACCTTCCCTTTGGGCACTGGGCTTTTTCTGCCTCTCATCCAGCTCCCACAGCACTGGGTCTCTGCCTTTGGGACAGCTGGCCCCTGCTCTGTACACCTGCAGGAGATTTTGCCCTCTCCTCCCACTGTTGCTGTAGAATTTGGTACCTGGCAAAAGTCAGACTCACCTCCTCTAAGCCAAATCCCCACAAATCCCATGTGCTCCCAGAGCCCAGAGCCTGCTGCTGTGCTGCAGGGGCTCTGTGGTGTCCCACTGGTGGAGAGGGCACCAGGACAAGGCTTTGCATCGTGTGTTCAGGAGAGCTGGACACATCCATGGTTATTCCAGCTCCAGACATGATCCCTTCCTGAAAACAGCCACACTCCTGCATGCAGTGGGGAAACCAGTTCTGAGGAAGGAAATGGGAACTGGGAGTTTGGATGGGCCAGCAGCATCTGAGAGCTGCAGTGTCTGCACAGAAAGGAGCAGGGTTGACCTGTGTCAAGCCCAGGACTGGAATAAACCCACCTGAGAGGCTTTTCCACAGGAATTCTCCGTGGTTTACTTTAAGCTCATAATTTTCTCCCTTTAAAAGGTCAGGAGCTTTCCCCTTCCATATGTGCCACAATGGAAAGAGGTCAGGTGGCAACCATGCAAATTTATTTTGTGCTACATGAGAGCAACTTAAAATTCTGCTTGTGCTGATGGACCTTGCAGAGCAGTGGCAGGAGCACTGACTGCAAAATGGGCTGGTGTATCCATTGGATTTCCCAGTGCCTATCCATAGGAAACAGGAACAACTAGGTCAGGTTTTCAGTGCTTAAGAACCTTAAAGATTATTCCTGATTTCATGAAAATAATTTTAAATACTATCTTTAACCTGGGTGGGGTTGGCCAAGTCCTTATTTATTGTTCCCTGTGAGGGAGGGGAGGTGCTGAAATTGAATTTCCAGAGAAACTGTGGAACTTCTGTAAAAGTCCATCTGAACCCCTGCATAAGTTTGTTTAAACCTCTGCAGCTGTCCATCTAAATCTGTGCAAAATTCCATCTGAATCTCTGCAATTGTCCATCCAAAGCTCTGCAAAGTCTATCTAAATCTCTGCAAAACTCCATCTGAACCTCTGCAATTGTCCACCTGAACACCTGGAAAATTCCATCTAAACCTCTGCCATGGTCCCTCTGAACCTCTACAAAACTCCATCTGATCCTCCACAACTTTCCATCTGAACTTCTGCAAAATTCCCTCTCAATCTCTGCCCAATTCCATCTGCACCTCTGCCATGGTCCAAGCTGCCCCTGCACCCCAGGTATTGCCCTGTGGAGCACAGCAAAAACGTCTGGAGCAGCATTCCTATAGGGACCTGGGGCTTGGAAGAATCCCCAAGAGGGGAAAGAAGGTTTTCTCTCTGGTAGGGAGCCAGAGAAGCTCTGCCTCAGGCCACTGTTTGCCCAGGGCTTGGAGAAGGTGCCAGGGAAATGCTCCCACAATTTAGAGCTGCATTCCCACTCCTGTGTGCTCCTGGATCCCACCTCAGCCCAGCCGAAATGTCCCAGGCCTGGCTCCCTGCAGCTCTTCTCACCTTCTTTTATTGGAATCAGGACTACTTTTCCCACCCCCTGACCTCCTAGGGCACTTCTGGGCTGTAATAATTGATAATTGTTATTGTTAACCAGGGACCTGATGACTCCCTTGATATTTCCCTCAGAAGGGTTCTGTGACCTTTTCTCTGAGCAGCTTTCACATCTCCATACCTTGCAGCAAGCCTTGGGAATTCAGCAGGGTGGAAACCCTCTGGCTACAGAAAAAACTTTAATTTTTGTGCTCCTTGTTGGGTTCTCATTCAAATGGGCTGAAATACAAACTTTTCACTCTGCCCTCCTCCTTCCTCTCCCTGCTGCTGCCCAGGGAAATGCCGGCAAAGCACTAAAAGCATAACCCTGACCAAACGTTCTTAGGCTAAACCCAGGCTGCTGCCAAAATTTTGGGAGTGAGGGAGAGCCACTGGCAGGGATGGGGAGCCCCACAAGTGGGAGCTGCTTTGGCACATCCCAGGGAAGGATGGAGCTGTCCCAGGGAAGGGAGCCCTGAGCTCCTGGAACGAGCTGTGGATCAGCCCTGAGAGATGCTGAAGAACCAGTGTTCAAACCCCCCTGGAGCTTTGGGAGGATGGAGTGGAAGAATTGCACAAGATATAACTAATTTTTACCTTCTTCCCTTCAAAATATCCCTGCAATATTAACTCTAAAAACCACATTAAGGGAGTGTGATTTAAGAGGGGAAGGTGAACACCCGAAGTGAGGAGATGGCACATGCACTGCCTGCCTCCCTGCCGGGATGCATTACGGAAATGACCTTTCAGCCCTGGCCACAGCTGAGAATTTTCCTGCTCAAACCCTGCTCAGGATGTTCCGGAGGGGCCGTGCTGCCAAAGGCAAGGAAAAGCACCTCAATCCCAAGGTTAATGGGTCTGTTAATAGGTCTGCAGTCCCAGAGGATGTGGGATCAGGGACAGAGGATCAGGGATCAGGGGTGGGGTTCAGGTGCCTAAATTGCTGCCCCTGCTGCTGCTCCCATCCCAGCAGCGCCAGGCGGGGCTGGCACAGGTCTCACACAGAGCTGCACCAAGCCTGCCAGCAGCACTCCGGCTGTCTCAGGCTCCCAAGGGTGCCCAAAAGGGAATTAGCTCCCTATTTTCAGGCTGCTAGGATTCATCACCGGTGTTCTGTTCTCGAGCTCCACCCCTTGGACCTGGAGGATCCCCAGCAGGGCCTGGGGAGCGATGCAGAACCCCAGAGCTCACCCACCCCAGTGACCTCGCTGACTGTCCCACCTGAGAGGGGTGTCTGACACCCCAAAATCGCCATGGAGATACAGAGGTGTCCCAGGACCTGCTTCAGCCCCAAAATGTTGTGCTTCAGCTGCCTGAGGGTGGCAGGACCTGCTCTGCCCCGCAGCTGGGACTCTGATGCCTGTCCCAGGTGTTTCATGGTGGCAAAGCTTCACCCCCATCCTCTGCTCCCAGCTGGAGCTGCTCCAGCTGCACCTTCATGCTCCATCCTTCCTCTCCGCAGCAGAAGGGAGGGGAAATTCCAGACTACTCCGAGCCGATTGTCCTTCCTCACCGACCTCTCGATCCACCGCCACTTGAAATGCATCAAAGCGCTGCCCTCTTCCCTGTGGCACAGGCACAGCCCCATCTCTGGCCACAGGACGAGGCAGGAGGCACCAGGAGCAGCCAAGGGCGGAATTTCAAACGATGCCCACGGAATTTCAAACGATGCCCACTCCGAGCGGGGAATTCGGCAGCTCTAGTGTGTCCCTACTATAAACAAAGGCGAAACGCTGTGTGCATCAGCAAAAGGCTTTGTATTGTAAAATGTTCCCTTTATGTCCGAGCAGCAGAGAATTCTGATGATTATTGACCCTGCTCTGCAGGAAAGGCACATTAGAATATCTCCAAATCAATCGCAGAGCAGAGCAGCGGGGAGAGGCCGGGCTCTGCAAAGGGCATCACATTGCAGCTCGCTCTGGCCTCCTGAAAAAAAGTTTGCAAAGCATCTGTTGGAGGCCCCCGGAGCCTTTTCTTTCTAATTGCCACGTTTGACAAGGCGATGGCCCGGGGGGAGCGGCGGAAAGGCAGATAATGGACCCACTTTAATTGCTTCCAGTTCCATGAGTCAGAACACTCGGGAATGGCAAAGGGGAAGCGCTGCAGCTTCACTGAAGGAGATTTCTGGCTTTCAAGAAAGCTCTGGAAGAACGAATGCTAAACTCAAAGCCAAAGTCTTGGAGGGACTGAAGGTTCCAGGTTCTGGAATTTCTTTCATGTTTTGCTTTTGACAGGAACTCTCGAGTTAAGTTTTAATCATGTTCTGAAAGAGGGAGGGATGGTTTCTCAGCTAAGAGAGGAGGGGACGGGTGTCATTCCAGAAGCCCTTTCCTCAGGGATGGGCACTGAGGTGGGTGCTGAGGTGGAAGAGTCCAGCTGGAGGTGGAGGTGGAGGATCCACATCCTCTGGTGGGAGCTCACTGCAGATACAGCAGTCGGGATGGATTTATCTGGAAGGTGAAGGGAGGATGCTGTTCCCAACTGGGAGCTGAGTGTGGCATGTTCTGGGAATAGGCAGACAGGGAACCTTCTGACCTCCCTCCTCCCTGACAGCCCTGAGTCACAGAATCCTGGAATGCTTTGGGTTGGGAAAGACCTTTAAGCTTATCTTGTTCCATGCCCTGACACCTTCCACCACCCCAGGTTGCCCCAAGCCCCATCCAACCTGGCCTTGATTGTCTCCTGTCCTTCTGACCTCAGGGCAGGGGGTGTTTTTCCTGGAAAAGTAAGGAGCTCACAGCCAGAGCTGAACCCAGTGCTCCAGGAAAACAAATTAAAATATCCCTGTGCAAGGTCTGGGTGGCTGATGGCACTTGGTCCCCTGGGACACACTGAGAGCAGGCAGAGCTGCTGGTTGGACACCAGTCACTGGAGAAGGGTTTGGAGGAGCAGGGAAAGCCGTGGCAGATTCCCTGGGGTCTCTGTCATGGCACACCCAGCCTGGCTGGGGACAAAAGGGTCACCTTGGCTTCCCAGGGCTTCATCCATTCCTCCCCTTCCCCCTGGCCCTGCCCCGGCTGGGGACTGACAGCGGCTGGGCTGTGCCATGGATCAGCCAGGACACGCCTGGGCTGCACGGTGGGAAAGCCACTGGAAAAAGGCTTTGGGGGATGATTGACAGGAGCTGTCTCGTTGGAAGGAGCTAATCCGAGCAGCTCATGAACACCAGGTCCCTAATTAAAGCGCACAGCCTGGCCCTGCTGTAATTAATTTCCCAGTGCTGCTGGCTGGCAGCGCTCTCAGTGCCACTGACTCAGCGCTGCTGGCAGCCTCGGGGCATCGGGGCGGGACAGGGGGGCCGAGCCTGGGAGCAGGATGTGCCCCTTCCCTCCTGGAGCCGCCGTGCTCCAGCCCTGGGCACAGCCAGGAGCTGGGCAGGACCCTGCTGCCTGGCCCAGGAGCTTCCCAGGGGAAGAGAGATCCTGTGGGTCGCCTGTGCCCGCTCAGCTGTCGGGAGGGGTGGCACAGGGCAGGGTGATGCTCATGGCTCACCTCTGCCAGCAGCTCTCCCCGTGTACACATGGATTTACATGGATTTACCGTGTCCTTAGCAGGAGTTGGGACAGGGATGGTGTCACTGTGACTCCTCTCACTTGGGAATGGGTTTTTGCATTCCCTCAGCTGTTTCCCATTTATTCCTAAAGCCTGTGGGATGCACCCGGGCTGTGGCTGGATTGTCCCCAGGCCGTGGCAGGCAGGAGCAGCCTGGGGACAGCTGGATGCTGCCCCAGTGTCCCAGTCTGAGCTGTTTTACTGGAGTGGAAAGGTGTTGCATGAGGAGGTGACTCCTGCTGCTCCGGTGTCACCCCCAGCCCCATCACCCGAATCACAGAGCTGACAAGGGAGGCTCCAGAAAGTCCCGTTTCTCTGCCCACAGGGTCTCATTATCAGCTGCAGAGGGATGGCCAGAGAGTCGCCAGCACTGTTTTAATTTCCCAGGAGGCTGCTCTTGGTGTGCCATGGCTGCAGCGACGAGTCTCAGCTGTCTCGTTTTACTGTGCTTCATGCAATGGGACGTGACACGTCAAAACATGACAAGGCAGCCAAAATGTGTCACAACACTGCACTCAAACTCTGCCTTGCAGGGTTGCTCAGCAGCTGATAGCATCAGGCTCCAATTATCTCTGCATGCTGAGCTGGGGTTTTTATCCCTTGTGGAATATGATATATGGGAGTCTCCTGCCTGTATTGGACTATTGGATCATATCAGATTTATTTACCACACATGGTGAATCGTTCTGACCAGACTGACACCCAAAGCTGGGATCCTGGCCTGTTCTTGCAGGAAGGAGACTTTCCCACCTCGGCTATTACAATTGTTATTCCTTCAGTAAAGATTTGGTGAGATTTCTGTGTGATTAAATGTGTTATTGTTGGTGTTTGACATGGTTTCACTGGCCACGTCAGCACCTGCCAGGCTCTAAGGGAGGTGCAGCCACTGCCTTCAGATTCCCCCTGGGAATTTGCAAGGCTGGATTTGGCTCCAGTCTCCCCAGTTCATCCCATTCTGCTCCACTGGGCTTTTCCTGTCTGGCTTTGCGCACTCTGCTTTTCCACCTTACTTTGTAATGAGGTATCAGCATTCCGGAACAATGTTTTGAGTTTTTCAAAGGAAAAACCCTCCCACAACAGAGGCAAAACCCTCCCACAAGAGAGGCACAGCTGCTCTTGTCCCTGGGCTGGAGATTCCCAGCAATGGGGAGGATGTGTCCTTGGGCCAGAGGTGCTGTGACAAGCTGGGAAGGAGTCACAGTGTCCCTGCTCACACGTGGCATTCCCAAATGGAACCTCCCGCTGCTCTGGCTGCTGTCCATTCATTTTATCTCCCGTTTGGAGGAATCAGACTAATTACTGGCTGCTAATTGCTGGGAAAGCACTGCTGGCACTGCCTCCCTTCCCACTAGTAGCAGGGAACAGCCTGGCTCTCCTCAGGTCCCTCAGCAGGACCTTCAGCAACCCTCAAAGTCCCTTTGGAGAAGGTGCTGCTCTCTCCCTCCAGGCTCATTCCCAGCTCCCCAGCTGGGGAATTTGGCGACCCAAAATGCTTCCTTGGGATTCCAGTGCAGCCCAGCTCCTGGGGAAGTGGGTGGGCATTACCAGGAAAAAAATTGTTCCTCTCTGGGGTTTTCCAGCCCCATGGCGCTGCCAGCATGTTTGGACACGTGCCTTGCACACTTGGGGGGATCCCTGAATGAAGCCTTGCATGTGACTTTCTCCTACAACAGCACAACGGAAAATCCTGCTGTTTCCTCCTCTTCCTCGGTGGCTGCACAGGTTCAAAGGAAAAAAATATGGGGAGAGAGGAAACAGGAATATGTGGCTTAAAATTTTGAGCAGGAGAAGGAAAGGATCATTTTGGCCCTGAGACTTCTCCAGGCAGGTCTGACCTGAAAGTTATTCTGAGAATGTCTCACAGTTATTTCTCCCAGGAGATCAAATCAGTGCAAAATTATTTGTGGAAAGTCACAGTCATGTTTTGAGAGCAGTGTGGGGACACCTGCTTGTTTGGAAGAGCTGTTCCGTGACCCTGCAAAGTGAGGAGTTGGTGGCAGTGCTGGGATGGGATTTGGAGTTTCCTGGCACATCCCAGGTGCTTTTCCAGTGGCTGAGCTGTGCCAGGTGTACCCATGGCAGAGGGAAATGCCCCAGAATTTGGTCCCTTTGCTCACAGGTAAAATCTTGGGAACAGGGATGGTGTTGGATGTGCAAATCCAAAGCGCTGATCCCTCTCTCTCACCTCCTGAGGGTGCAGGGCAGAGGAGGCACTGGGACTCCATCTCTACAAGTGTACATTGATTTCAGCTCTTGAGCTGAGTGGCAGAATCCCATTTTTAATCCCACATTTTAATCGCTGGCTGCCCTGGCATCTGTTTGTGGTTGGTGGTGCCACACTCGGAGGGGGAATTTCAGGTTCCTCTGCAGAGAAAAGCGCTCTCCTTGACCCTGCCTAATTCCCACCCTATTTCTGTCCTTCCTCAGGAAGCAAACTGCTGATTTTGGTGCTTTGCTTGAAAATCCCATCAGAAGTGGAGTCCTGCCCTGGGGCGTGTGTATGCTACAGTGAACCCAAGATCACCATCAGCTGCCAGCAGCAGGGGCTGACAGCCATCCCCACGGAGATCCCCATCCAGAGCCAGCGCATCTTCCTGCACAACAACAGGATAACCCTGGTGAGGGCCACCAGCTTCACCTCCTGCCGCAACATGACCATCCTGTGGATCCACTCCAACAACATCAGCCTCATCGAGCCCGGGGCCTTCTACGGGCTCACCAAGCTGGAGGAGCTGGACCTCAGCGACAACACGAACCTGAAATCCATCAACCCTGTCACCTTCCGGGGGCTTGTGCACCTCCACACCCTCCACCTGGATCGCTGCGGGCTCCTGGAGCTCTCCACAGGGCTTTTCCGAGGGTTGTTCTCCTTGCAGTACCTCTACCTTCAGGATAATAACCTCCAGATCCTGCTGGATGACACCTTCATCGACCTGGCGAACCTCACGTACCTGTTTTTGCACGGGAACAAGATCAAGAGCTTGTCAGAGAACGTCTTCCGCGGACTGATCAACCTGGACCGGCTGCTGCTGCACCAGAACAGGGTGAGCGTGGTGCACCGGCGCGCCTTCCATGACCTGGGCAAGGTGATGACCTTGTACCTGTTCAACAACAACCTGACCGTGCTCACGGGGGACACCATGGCCCCCCTGGTGTCCCTGCAGTACCTGCGCCTCAACGGCAACCAGTGGATCTGCGACTGCCAGGCCCGCTCACTCTGGAATTGGTTTAAGCAGTTCAAGGGCTCCTCCTCAGAGCTGGAGTGCCACCTGCCCCCTCGCCTGGCAGGGCGGGACCTCAAGCGGCTGCAGAGCTCCGAGCTGGACAGCTGCGTGGACTCCTTCAACCAGATCCGCACCAGCGTTTTCAGCACCAAAACCAGGTCGGGGAAGCTCCCGACGGGGCTGCCCCCGCTGGGCTCCCGCGACGGCTCCTCCAAGTGCTGCCAGCCAGAGATGGACAAGTCCTTTATTTACGAGGCCAAGGGCAAGGCAGGGCCCTCCTCCCACAGCAGCCGCTCATCCAACAACCACCTCAAGGAGAAGGAGAACATGTCTAGGCCCAAGTACATGGAGACGGACCCTTCCAAAAACGGCAGCAACAAGCAGATAAACGATTCCCCCTTTGGGACCTTCCCCAGCATTGTAGACCCTCCTTTGACCAAGTTGAGACCTGAATTTCTAGAGCCCATTGAACCTTCCACAGTCCCAACCAAAAAGAGGCAGGGCTGCTCTAAAAAGAACAGATCAAAGGCCCAGTGCCGCCTCACCCAGCAGGGGAACAGCTCCACGTTACAGCTCAGCCTAAGCCTTTTGATCCCCCCCTTGGTGTGGAGCTTACTGTTATTCTGCTAAAATTAACTCTTTTCCTGGGTTGATGACACTTTAATACTCGACTTTTGCTGACCTCCATAAATGTTGCAAACAAAAGCAGGACTCCCATCCACCCTGAGAAAGCTTTGTTACACAAAACTTAACTGGATGCCTTTATTAAAACAGACAAACAAAAAACAAAACAAAAAAAGACAAATACTGAGATGTACATAATTTATTTGTCCTGAAACCTGTGAATTATACCTTTGGTCTTCGGAACTGCACTTGCCCACAAAGCAGCTTTTGCTACAGCAGATGGTAAAGAAATGTGGTTTATTTACAGGAAAAAAAAAAAAAAGTGTAAGAAATGCTCTGAAAAGAATGTCTAAAATCTGTTTGTAACTCACCATCTCACTGAACAATGTTGCAGGTTCCCATTTGCAGAGGTAATGGATTTGATGCTGTTTTAATCCTATGTTGATGACTCTTGCAGTTTTCCCGTCTCCATTCCATCCTTCACACCACGTTTACAGGCAGCATTTGTTAAAGAATGCTGCCTGTCCCTTCACAAGATTGCAGTATATATAGATATGCATTTTATTTTACTTGTGTACAAGTATACAAAAAAACTATAAAATAAAGATTTCTTTTTCCTAAGTGGTTGTCATCTGCGAGGGGTGAAGGACTCAGAGCAGCTGAAAAGCTGAAGATTTAAAAGGATGTGGAGTGTGATCTGAGCGTTTAACACCACAGTGATAAATAAGGCATTTTTGAATGGTTATGCAACATATAACTGGTGCCAGCAAAGGGTTTGCTTGTGTGAAACATGCCCTGCTCATGCTCCTGTTTCCCTGCAAACTGTCCCACCTCCTCCTGGCATCATTCGGGTTCCAGAATGATCAGAAGTGCAGGAAATGCTGGCCCAGCCCCTCGGAGCTGGGGTAGAGGAATGTCAGAAACAATCCTAAGCTTTGGGCAGGGCCATTTTCTCCTGCTGTGCACAGATGGGCTCAGCTTTGTAGTAGGTCCCGAGTGGAGCAGTACTGGGATTTATGAAATAGGAGGGTTCTCCCCAGAAACACGGGGCCTGGCAGCTCAGGTGCCCATCCCTGGAGTCACTGTGCCACTGGCTTCATCTCCAGGGTGACCTTGGGATGCTGAGAATATAAACCATTGCTGTCCACGTGCAGGGGATGCCACCCCATGGGACCCAGTGGGCCATAAAGTGGAGCTGGCTGTGCCCCCTGGCACTGCAGCCACTCCCTGGGCCAGGCTAGGAAGGGTTGGGCACAGAGCTTATCAGGAGGCTATTTTTCCTTATCAAAGCACAGAGATTCTCCTGTGCCCCTCTCTCCTGCTGGGGTTTGGAGGTCTCTGAAGGTAGGAGCAGCCTGGCACACACAGCTGCCAGGGGGTGGGGGCAAGAGAAGGGCAGTGGCACAGTGCCAAGAGAGCTCCAGGGTTATATATGGAAGTCAGACTGGGGGGCTTCAGGTTGCACCATCCCTTGGAGTTCCCAGCCCTGGGACTGGTGCTGAGCTTCCCAGAAGGAGTGAGGCACGGCCAGCCAGGAGTGAAGGCCATCAGCAGGGCCATGGCTTCCTTCCAGCCTTGTCCTAGGCCTGATGGCTCAGGAAGAGGGAGTAGAGACCATGGGGAGGAGCAGGAGGATTCTTGGATGGCCAGTGGGATGCTGTGGGGCAGGGTCTGTGCCCCACTCTGGGGAGCTGCTGGCTCTTCCCTCCTCTGCCACAGCCAGTTCCCACCTGGGTGAGTGACAGGGAGTGCCCAAAGTGCTGCAGTTGTGATCTGTCTCCAAATCCATCCCTGGGGCTGCCAAAGAGGTGTGGCACAGACCCCTGGGAGTGAACACTTCCTTCGTGTCACCACGATGGGGACAGGCCTGTCTCTGCCAGCTGGGCAGGAGCTGCTGTGCAGGACAGCCCTGGGATTCCAGCAGATCCCATTCCTGCCAGCCCAGCTCCATGAGCCTCTGCAGAGGCTCCAGATGTGTTTGGGTGCAAATTCATTGTCATGCCAGAAAGATGGAGAGGAAATCAATGCCTGTGCTGGGACAGTGCTGGGGTGAGCTGGCCAGCCCTGCCAGCCCTGCTGTGTGTGCCCCGTTTGGGGTGCACTTGTCCACACTCACAGGCCACTGACTGGGCCCTCCCCAGCCACTTCCTGCCATTCCTGCTCAGATCTGTCCCGTCACGCCAGCACAGAAGGATTTCCCAAGGTCCTGAATTCTCTGCCTTATCCCAAAAAGCACCATCGAGACTCTTGAAGGATTCAAACCCACACTGGAATCTGAAGCTCAGGAGCAGAGAGCAGCTGGGTCAGCAGTGCCCCAAAGCCCATGGAAAAGCTGGAAGATTTGCTGGATGCTGTGAGATGGAACCTCCTGTTTGGGTCGTAGGCTCAGTGTGACTGCCTTGTACAGCAATTAGTGAGTCTTGTGGTCCAAATTCCTGCTCCTTGGGAATGAGGAAGCCAGACCAGGTGGCAAAAATTCAGGATAAACCCGAAAAGAAAAAAATGAGAAAAAAAGAGACCATTGTGGCATTTTCCTCAGCAGCTGAAGGGCAGAGCTGGGAGCTGGGCTTGCCCTGCCCAAAGCAGGGTCTTGGGGAGTTTGGCTCCCTGTGGACAATGCAAAACAGACAAGGAATTCCTGTCACTTATCCTGAGCAGGAGCTGTTCTCTGCCAACCCAGTGACACCATTCCCGCTTTCCAGAGCTCGGCTCTGCTGTGCTTTCAGTGGCTCCTAGGACTATACATTGGCCACAAGCCCAGGAGAGTCCCTCGTGCTAATTTCCTAGATTTCCTGCTGTCCAGATGCCAATTCCTGTGTTTACAGCCATTAGAATGACAAATATTGGAGAAGGGGATGCAGTGGGCAGTAGGAATTCCCGTAGAAGCTTGGTCTTCCAGAGGCTGAGCTCTGGTATTGGTGAGGTAGGAAAGGAATTCAAATGAAGGGAGTTTCACCCCTGCTTTGTGCTTTGCTGGAGTTGGCACAATTCTTTCAGATACTCCCAGACTTATTTTACACTCTGATGTCTCTGAGTTGAGTGGGATGCACCCAGTAGGGCTCAGGACCTTGTTGGCTGTTCCCCATCTCAGGATCCTTCTTCTCCCTTCCTTTCTCACAGTGCAACTCACACTCGATTTTATGCTCCTGTCACTGATGCCAGCAATGAAATCAAAGAGACAAAGGCAGCAGTAAGGACCAGGAGGGATGAAGGATGGGAGCCCCGGGAAGAATGGGCTCCCCATCATCACCAGAGAGCTGCAGCACTCAGCACCCACTGTCCCTTGGCACTGTCTCCACCAGACCCCTGGCACTGCTGAAGAGGCAGCCACATCACAGGTCCTCCAGCAGTGGTGGGAACACACTGTGTTCATCCTTAATTCTCCAGAATTTGTCTCCATGGATTGTTGGCTGGTAGTTCCAAGCAGGAGCAGAACCAGAAGAGAAACCCTGCTTCCAGGTTTTCAGGTCCATCTGGAGGGACAACCCAAGCTGCCAAGGTGATTGTGCCCCTCCTTGTCCTGGTCACATGGAAAGGTGTTTATCCTCTGCCCCTCCTTCCTCCTTCCCATCTTCGGGCACAGGGGATGGGGCTGTTCCTCTGCCTGGGGATGGGGAAGTGGATTCCAAAGGCCTGTGCAGGTGGGGATTTGTCCCATCCTGAATGGGGTCCCTGGCACACAGGTGTGGTGGCCCCCCACTCCAGAGGACCCCATCTCTGCAGCCAAGCTACAACACCTGATGTGGACAGATTTTATGGAGAGGAATTTCATCCAACTGGTTTTGAAAGATTTTCTTTTCTTTTGCTAATGGATAACTGTGATTCACCAGGATGAAGCCTTCATGGAGGGATGCTGTGGCTCTGATGTAATTTCCATCAGCGAGACCTTTCCCATCAAAGCTGGAGGCAAGAGAGGGATAATGCAACGTGAAAGAAACCACCTGATGGCCTGTTTCAGCAGATGTCCTGGCCATGGATTAGGAAAATATCCTGGCCATGGATCAGGAAGGACTGAGCTGCTCTGACCCCTGTGGCTCAGGCAGTTTGAGTACAAGCTGTGTGCTCCTGAGGATCCCTCCCTGATCCTGTCCAGAGCCCCTCCAAACCTTTGGAATATGAACACTCTGAGTCTGGGCAGTGACAGGGCACCATGGGGCAGGAGCTCGTGGCTGCAGCTGCTGAGTCAGCCCTGCTGGAACACCCAGCAGGTGACTGGGAGAGACCAGGAGCAGGACAGGGGCAGCCAGAGGGATCACGGGCAGGCAACGAGGCACAGCCTCTGTCCACTGCCCACAGCAGGCTGTGTCCCCAGGAGTGTTCCAGGCATTTTGCTCCATGCAGAATTGCAGAATCACAGAATATGCTGAGCTGGATAGAACAAGGACCATGGAGTCCCCCCCTGTCCCTGCCCAGACCCCCCAACAACCCCACCCTGGGCATCCCTGGCAGCGCTGTCCAAAGGCTCCTGGAGCTCTGGCAGCCTCGGGGCCGTGCCCATTCCCTGGGGAGCCTGGGCAGTGCCAGCACCCTCTGGGGGAAGAGCCTTTCCCTGATCTCAGCCTGAGCTGCCCTGACCCAGCTCCAGCTGTTTTCTGGCTCCTGTCCTGCTCCCCTCGGTGCCTGTTCTGGTGGTGTCTCTTATCTTCCGACTCGAGGAATCCACAGCTGCCTCAAATGTGTTTGTTTCCCACTTCCTTCTCTTCCACTGGATGTGGGAGGTGCTGCCTTTGCCTCTCCCGCCCTTCCCCTGGGACAGGGAGCTCCCATTTCCAAGCTGTTCCCCCCAACAACAGCACTAGGCTCAGCTCAGCTTCCTGAGCTGAAATCAGCTCCTTAAGGAAGCTCACCTGAGTTCTGCTTAGCTGCAAAAGGGTCTGGAAACCCTTTTCCCAGGCTTTTTTCATCTGAGGTTGGAGTTTCTCCACTCCTCCTTGGAGTTGGGGAACCAAAGGAAAAACCCCAAATCGCACAAGAATGAGGAGAGCACTGAGAGCTGTGTCAGGGAGCTCCTGTCCTCACCTGTCCATGGGGACACCTGGGCTACAGGCAGGTGGCATCTCTGCTCCATCCTTCCCCAAAAGAAGATCCTGGAGCAGATTCCCAGCTGGCTGTCACTCCACAGGGATGAGCTCTCTGCTCCTAAAGAGATTCCCCATAACCCTGTGAGCAAGCTGTGTTTCCACATCTCTGCTCTGACATGGAGCAGATTATCCGAGCTGCTGAGTTTTGCTCCAAACAAACAGGATGCATAGAAATAATAAAGGCTGAAAGGGTTTTTAATTCCAAGCTGTGTTTCTGGATTAGTTCCCCATCATTAGGCAGTCAGGGAGTAGAGTTTTTGCTGTCCTGCCTCCTTCTAAAAATCAAGAAAGGATAAAAAATCCCGGAGTCATTGAGAACTGGGGGTGGGCAGGAGAGCAGAGAGCAGGCAGGAGAGACAGGAGTTTTTTTAGGGATGATATTGGACCAGTGTATGACTGCTGGTGGGAAGCTCTGGAGACAGCAGAAATTCTGCCTACTACCATGGTGAGGGCAAGGAATATGTGAAAACCTTTCTTATAAATCCAAAGTCAAACATTTGAGTCTGGCTTGGGCCAGAAACTCTAATTAGAGCCCCCTTGATTTGTGCCATAAGTAGGACACTGCAGGGGGAACTGCTGAGGCAGGTGAGACTTATTGGAATTGCATCCCAGGGTATCTATAAATAGGGATAACAGAGGCTGGGCAAAAAGAGGCACAATGAGAATAACGGTGCACCCTGCCCACTCACTGAAGGATGAGGCGCTTCAAATCTCAGAGTGACCCACCTTCCGTGCCGGTGGAGAGACTTGTTCTAGGTCAGCAGGTACCAAAATGGCCCAGCTGTCATCAAGCACAAAAACAGGGCCGTTTTTTGGGATGAAATCATCGCTTTTGATAGCCTGCTGCACTCCACATGGCAGCGACACGGGCGCTGCTCGCATGACTCACGGGCTGGGCTCCTTCGCAGCCTCTCGCGGGTGGGCGGCTCCATCTGCACAGATTTACTGGAGTCATGGTCCATCTGCAGGGCCTTACTGGTGTCAGGGTCCATCTGCAGGGCCTTACTGGTGTCAGGGTCCTCCTGCAGGGGTTTATTTGTGCCCAGTTCCACCCTCAGGGGTTTATTTGTGCCAGGTTTCACCCTCAGGGGTTTATCTGAACCAGGACCCACCCGCAGTGGTTAGCTCTGGCTCTGGCTGTGGACAGTGCTTTGCTGACTGCTCAGCTCCTCTTTGCTGCCGTAGGTGGGGCTGGGTCCCACCTGCATTTGCTGTTCTGTGGCTTGCCTGGAGGGTTATCCCTGGAATTTCAACGAGGAAGGGAACAACTGCAGAGTCTGGTGTGAGGAAGGAGGGCTGGACTTTTCTGTGGGAATGGGTAGCTCATGTTTTTGAAGCAGTGAGGCTGCACCTCTGGGGTGATGGTGGTTGCTGGGGTTTAAGCTGGAATTCCTGCAGCTCCGGGCTGAGCTGGGACATCCTGCTCTGCTTTCTGCTCCAGCCTCTCCAGTGCAGGTTAACCCAGCACCTCTGGAGGAGGAGTAGGAGTTTCCTGGCACTGGCAGCAGGAGCACAGCAGTGACATAGGGAACCTTTCTGCGTGTCAGGAGCACCTTTCACCAGGTGCCCCCACAGGCTGGGGACCCCCCTGCTGCCCTGGGCAGGGGCTGTGCTGGGCTCTCCTGTGCCCGTGGCTGCCAGGAGTGGCCCAGCACCTTCTTTCCACAGCACCTACTGTGGGCAGTGCCCCCAGACCCTCTGAGCCCTGGGGCGCAGCTGGAGAGGTGCTGCAGCCCCCGGCAGTGTCACCTGCACAAGGTGACACCACGGGCGCGTCCTTCAGTCCTTTCCCAGGGCCCGGCTGGGTGCATGGGCTGGCTCTCCAGACACATCCAAGCAGCAGGAGAAGGGCAGGATGCTGGACTGCTTGCTGCTCTCACGGGAGCCCAGCCCTGGAGTGGCTGCCTGAGGACTGGATTGAGCTGCACGTTGCTAAATAAGGGCAGAGCTGCTCTTTTCTCCCTGTGTTTCCACTCAAACCACAACAACAATGGAATATTTATGAGCTGTTTGCAGAAATGTCAAGAGGAGCCAGCAGTTGTACGAACACCCTCTTGGAGCAGCGGGCTGGGAGGGTTACCCTGTGTGATTCTTGCTCCGAGTGCTGTGTGGAATGGTTACAAGGGCTTTACAAACCCCTGTGACATTCCCGTGCCCTTACACCGAGACAGGAATCGATTACCACCGCTCCACCACGAGCATCCCCACGCTCTCCCCAGCCAGCACTGGGGCCTGGGGGCTCTGCCTGCCTGGGAGGGCTCCCAGGAGTGCAGGAGGCTGGGCAGCAGCCGCAGCTCCTCACCCCGCCAGGCGCTCGCACCGGTTCCAGGCTCACTTCAGGACTCCAGGACTAAATGTTCCCGTTGGCTTTGGGCAGTAAAAGCTGGAATTCTAACGAGGTTTCCAAGCCAGACTGTTACATTCTGTATTTCACTAAATGCCTTTTCTTTGCTCTTTTCCTGCCTTGCTTCCAGACTGACCTTGCTGGCATGTGGGGACGAAGAAGAAGCAACTTGAAGTCTGGGAGTGCATTCCCACACACCCCCTATCTCTGTGAATGAGGGGTGGGAGTGGAAAAAAAAACCCAGGATGTTTAACTTTGCTCTGTTTTAATTTTTTTGTCACTTTTAGGAATTTTCCAACAATTCCAGCTTACCAATGGTGTTCAATGCCAGCTTTCTCCACGCTCCATGAGGGTAAGTTCTAAATTGTTGGTTTGGTAGGACCAGAGAGGTGCTTTGGACTTTTTGCTCTTGGCCAACTCTTGTCAGCTGGAGGGGCAGGAATATTTAGGTGACGTCAGAGGACCCTTCAGTTTTTGATTTGTTCCCTCCCTTGGAATATATTCTTTATTTCCAGCAGACTTGTGGGCTTTAAACAACTTATGAGATGATTTCCAGCCACTGGGGGAAGAGCCATCCTAGAAGGAATGGAGGTTTTGTAGAATCATGGAATATCCTGAACTGAAAGCCACCCACAAGGATCATCAGTCCGACTCCTGGCCCTGCACAGACACCCCAACAACCCCAGGCTGGGCCTGGCTTTCTGGGAGAAAATATTTGGGAGAAAAAGTGGCCAGAGAATTCAGGGAAGGAGCAAAGTGACCTTCAACAGCCCTGCTTTCTGTTGTGTTGGTGGTGCAGCTCCCACCTTGCCAGGGCCCTCCTCTAACTCTGGATGCTCCTGGTCCTGCCCAGCCTGGTTCGGTGTCTCCATCCAAACCCTGGGCCCAGGAGCTCCAGTTTCGTCAGGCTGGTGCCTCCAGGCCATACTGGGGAGTGCTGCTCTGCACTGGCCATTGCTGTCTCCCTCCTGGCTTCTCCATGGACTCATTCCATGGCTTCCCATGGACTCTGTGGGCTCCTGGTTTGACCTGGCCACCATCCCTTGATTTGCTCTCTCACCCAGGCCCTGTGGGAAAAGGTGTGGCTGGAGGGGCCTTTTCCAGTTGTGGCATTCTAATCCTGGCCTTCCCTGAGGGAGCAGCTGCTCCTGCTGCTCCCTGACATCCCAAACCTCATAGACTCCAGCTCAGAATGGGTGAGCAGAACAAAAAGCCACCCAGGTGGCCAAAAACTGGTCTGAAGAGGCCTTAGCTTTCTCCAGAGCTGCTAAATTCTGCTGCTTGCAAAACCTTTTGTGGTGCTGGAACAATGCATGTGTGTATAAGGAGAGTCTAGGCAAGATTTCTACTTTCCAGTTATTTTTGGTTTGCTTGGAAAAAAAAAAAAATGAGGAGGAGAGTGGTCTCCAAACCACCTTCCAAAGGCTGGAGAGGAAGCATCTGGTGTGCCCAGGGGTTGTCATAGTGAAGATGAGTGACACATAATAATGATGAATCCAGAAACTTTCACCTTGATTTCCCTGCCTGGTGGAGCTTTGAAGTGAGCCTCTAATATTATGTTAGCAGTTTATTGTGTGTGCTTCATTAAAAATACATCACAGGCCTCTCGGAGCTGGAAGGGACGCAAATTAGGTCAGCGAGTCCAGGCTCCTGCTGCTCTGCCAGGGCTCTGATCCTGCTAATGACTCCAGCCCAGCCCTGGCAGGTGCTCGTGTGCTGCCAATTCCGGCTCTGGGCTGACAGGGAAAACACGATTTCACTCTTTAAAACGTTCAGTTCTTGTTAAAAGGGGTTTATTTCATGTTCCCTGCCCAGCCAGTGTTTGAGTGTGAGGGGGCAGCTCTGCCCCAGCCCTGAACCCCCCCCGAGCCTGGGCTGATCCCCTGTGAGGGCAGCAGGGGAGGGGGGATTCTGCTCCTCTGTCCCACTCAGGTGAGACCCCACCTGCAGAGCTGCCCCAGCCCTGGGCCCAGCACAGGATGGACCTGGAACTGCTGGAGGAGCCCAGAGGAGCCATGGAAATGCTCCAAGGGCTGGAGCCCCTCTGCTCTGGAGCCAGGCTGGGAGAGCTGGGGGTGCTCACCTGGAGAGGAGAAGGCTCCAGGGAGAGCTGAGATGTCCTGCAGCTCCCTCTGTGCTTTCAGCCAGGCAGAAGCAGGCTCTGGATTCAGCCCTGGAGCAGTGCAGGTGTTGGGGTGTGACATGGAGCTGCTCTCCTGTGGGACATCTCCTCCAGGCTGGAAGCACTTCAGTGGAGGAGTGAATCCAGGAATGTTGATGTGGTAGTCCTTCCTCGTAGCTTGTCTCCAGCCCTGCTGTTCCCTTGGCCATTCCTTTGGGGTATAGTGCAGGTTTAGGTGCCTCAGCACCACCAAGGGAACAAGAATGCCTTTGTTCTGAGTTCTGTTATGTCAGAGATGAAGGGTTTGCCTCCAGCTCTTTGTCACTCTGAGCTGGAGGACATGAGGGACTGAGAAACCCCAGGGCTTTCTGCCACCCCACTGTCCTTCTGGGCTGACTGTGGAGGGGTGAACCTCTTGGTCAGTGACACCACAGCATCCCCCATTTCGTGTCTCGCCTGGGCTGCTGGTGCTGTGACTGAGCCCAGGGTTAGGTGGGATATTGGGAAGAAATTCCTGGCTGTGAGAGTGGAGAGACCAAGGCCAGGTTGGACACTGGGGCTTGGAGCAGCCTGGGACAGTGGAAGGTGTCCCTGCCATGGCAGGGGTGGCACTGGATGGGCTTTAAGGTCCCTTCCAATCCAAACCATTACTTGATTCTGTGATTCCATGATTTACCAACTCATCAGCTCTCCTGTGGGCATCCCAGGAAATCTGGGCACCAAGGCCTGGACCTGGAGCTGTGGGTCCTCCTGATGTGGGTCTGGATCTCAGCAAACTTGGAGATGCATCTGAGATGCGACTCAGAGCAGAACAATCTGACCCAGAGTTCTCTGCTCCTGGAATAAGGTTTGCCTGGGGTCAGTGTGGGGCTGGCACCTCTGGGGAGAAACAGAGGGTCTGCAGGAAAGGCACCAGCAGGGCTTGCCCTGAGGGCCCATCACACCCCGGAGCTGTTGTGCTCTGAGGTCCATGACCAGGGACCGACCCTGTGGGGAGTTCAGAGACCCGGAGAGCCCAGGGAGCCCTCACTCCCCACCTGCCTGGCAAGCCCCAGCACCCTGAGGTGTCCAGCCTGGACTCTGTGGCAGAGGACACTTATTCCAGCTTGAGCATGCTGCTGTTTTCCACTCTGGCTCCCCGGGGAAGGAGAGCAGAGCCCTTCATTAGCTGTAATGAGTGTCTGTCTTGGGCTGGGGCCACGGGCTCTGGGCTCTGCCGGAGCTGTGCTGAGCAGCCCGGCCTGACCTAGAAAAACCCCTTAATGTGGTGTTCGTTCTGCAAGGGGCAAGGCTCTTATCTAATCACCAGCCCCATCCTTCAGCAGCACCGCCACTGCAGCCAAGTTAACTCAATTAGGAAATCACCACGCCGAGCTATTTACAGGCTGGGTTTAATGGCTGTAGAACAGGAGACAATAACACGGAAAGAAAGGGCACAGTGGGCTGTGATGGGATAAGCGGCATCCCTCTGCACCCCCGGGCCGTGGCCAAGCCCTGCTGCTCCACGGGGCTCTCTCCTTCCCACCGAGCCCCTCTCCCTCGGGCTCTTTCTTTGTCATCTCTCAGCCTCAGAGAAACTCTCACATTTCCAAAGCATTTCAGCTGGAGAGGGCTCGTGGTGGGATGTTTTTTTTTTTCCTTTTTTTTTTTTTTTTTTTTTTCCTTTCCCCAGGAACCTTATTTTAAAACTATCCTCCCCCTCTCCCCTGCTCCAGGTCTGCTTGGCCTTGCGTTGCCCACTGGAGATGTCAGAGTTGCCCCCGGGGTGCTGCCTCTGGCCGGGGATGGAGCCCAGGTGCTGTGCTGGACACAAGAGTTTCCCCAGAGCACAGGGGCAGCCCCTGGAAGGCGTTTGCACCCTGGGAAGCTGTTCCTTTAGGGCTCCCGGCACCTTTCCTTCCCACCTGCAAGAGCGAAATGCAGCCAAAGCAGGGTCACCATAGCCCCCAGTGACAGGAGTGTCACAGAGACAGGCAGAGCTGCTCTTCCTCACCCCACTCCCTCCAGGAAGGGCTCAGCCCTGTGTTGTCACTGCTCAGAGAGCAACGGAGGGTCTCAGGGAGCGAAATGTCCCAGGTGGCCTCAAAGGGTGAGAGCAGAAGTGGGATTTGGGCACAAAATGTGTTTTCATCCAGGGCTCACACGATATTCAGAATTTAAATTCTGAATTAAGCAACAATCAGCATCTTTCCCAAATATATAAATTCACTAGTGTATGGTTTCTCCTTTGTGTTTCCTTCCATGTCTTACCACCAGAGGAATACATCAGGTCTGAGTGGATTTTGGAGACGTTTCCCCCCTCGGGATAGGCAGCTGGAGCTGGAAAGCCTGGCTTGGGGAGCGACCTTGTGGTGGGATGAGGCAGGAATTCCAGGGCTGCTCTGCCTGGGGTCAGACTCCTGGCAAACATTCCTTCAGATGAGGGATGAAATGATCTCATTGTTTTCCCCCCCGCGGCCTCACCTCACTCGAGAGCACCGGGGGTGGAAGAGCAGCTCTGTTCTGCTTCCCACAGGCACCATTTCATGTGTGGCCTATTTCCCCCAGCCCTGCTCTGGATACAGCACTAAAAATGGGCTGCTGCTCATTGCCCAGTGCTTCCCAGCCAGCCAGGAAGGTTTGTAAACGTTGGGAAATAGGGAAGTTATTTTATCAGCATTGTAGGCAGTGTTTTTTTCCAGATGCTTGGAGAGCAGGGTTGGGGTTGGTGACCTCTCAGCTGCCCAAAATGCACCTGGGTTGTTGGGTTGTTAGAGCAGCAAAGTGCCAGGAAGCTGCTCCCAAACTCCTCCTTTTCAGCAAACAAAATATCCATGATTGGACTGCTCTGAGGATGACATACAAGTTAAAAAAAACAAAACAAAACACCCAAACAAAAGCCACAAGAATAACAACAACAATAAAAACCCCTCAAAATTGTGGCATTTCTATTCTTTCCATCCCAATCATTCAGCTAACAGGCAGCATTTATAAAATCACGGCATGGTTTGGGTTGGGAGGGGGCTTTAAAGGATGTCTGCTCCCACCCCTGCCATGGCAGGGACACCTTCCACTACCCCAGGCTGCTCCAAGCCCTGTCCAGCCTGGCCTTGGGCACTGCCAGGGATCCAGGGGCAGCCACAGCTGCTCTGGGCAGATTTCCCAGGTGTCTCTGATGAGAGTGTTTTGGGGTGCAGGTTCATTCCCTGAATTTGGACCCCACACCAACCCTCAGCATTTTCATGGCCACATCAGTGTCTTGAAGCCTTTCCAGCATTTTTTTGCTCCCAGTGCCACGTCCCAGGGCAGTCTGGAAGTCTCAGTGCTCCTGCCTCAGTCTCAGAAGGGAGCTGAGCCACCCAACATCCCAGTAATCCTTGAGGTCAGAAGAGTTGGACCCAATGGAAATATCAGCATTTTTCCGAATTTAATTTTTTTGCCTCAGGAGGACTGACAAGACAAAAACTGTGTGTTTAACAGAAAAAGAAAAAAAAAAAAAGCTGTGGGATTGGTTCTATTTCAGGTTTGACATTGGAAGCAGAAGCTCAGTAACAGCAGCCTGCAGTGAGGTGCCAGTCCCCGAGAGAGGTGGGTGGAAGCCACCTCCTGTCCCCCAGGCCAGCCCTGGGAGCTCTGCCAAGGGTGAGGGGCACAGGCCTGTTCCCTGCTCTGCTTCTGCCCCTCTGAGAGCGATCTCAGCAGTGCCAGGCAGCAGAGAGGACACTGGAGGCCAGGGCAGGTCCCAGGGCATCCCCTTTGCTTCTTCTCATGAAGCACGTTGGGCTCGGTGTGAAATCCCCCAGCTCCCTTCTCCTCTGGGGTCATTTCCCCAGCTGCAGCACCATGCCAGGCCCTTCCCATGGGCATGCAGGTGGGCAATCCTACCTGTCCATGTGCCCTCAGCAGCACCCTGGCCTTCCCTTCCCTTTGTCCAGAGCCCTGCTTTCCCACATGGAGCAAAGACGGCGTTTGTGCCTCAGTGTCCCCGTGGTGCCACATCGCACACTGGACTCCCTGCTCCTGGGGTGCAAGCTCACCCCCTCCCCCCAGCACCACCCTCAGCATTCCCATGGCCACATGGTGCCCATGGGTGTTGTAGAATCATGGAAACAATCACAGAGTCACCGAGTTTGGAAAAGACCTCCAAGACCATGAAGTCCAACCTTTGACCATGCCCAGCAGTCCCCAGGTACCACCTCTGCTCATTTTTTGAACACTTCCAGGGTTGGTGACTCCACCACTGCCCTGCCAGCCTGTGCCAATGCCTGACCACCCTTTCAGGGAAGAAATTTTCCAAATATCCAACCTGAACCTCCCCTGAAAGCTGTAAGCTTTGTAATCATTTTTGTGCCCAGAGTCACCACACATGGAAGCTTGGAAGGCTCAGTGCTCCCACATCAGTCTCAGGGAACTGAGTCACACAAAGACTAAAATGTCTGCAAAACATCTCAGTTCCTTTCAGGAGCTTCTTTTTTTTCAGCCTCAAGAAATATTTTGCATGTTGCGAACAACCTGGGTGCCTCCTGCCTGAAATCAATGGGCTTTTGGTCAAGATGGAGCTGAGGGAAGAAAATCCCCCCTCCCCCCCCAAAAAATGGGCTTTTGCCCAAAATGCCTGTGGACATCTGTGAATCTGATAAGAGTCTGGATTCCTTTTCCTCAAGTTTTTGCAGGAAACATTTGCAACAGGAACGTGCTAATGGATTTCTCACAGGGGCACGGAGTGACAGGACACAGGGAATGGATTTAAGCTGGAGGAGAGGAGATTTAAATTGGATATTGGGAGGAAATCCTTCCCTGTGAGAGTGGGCAGGCCCTGGCACAGGGTGCCCAGAGCAGCTGTGGCTGCCCCTGAATCCCTAGAAGTGCCCAAGGCCAGGCTGGACAGGGCTTGGAGCAGCCTGGGATGGTGAAAGGTGTCCCTGCCCATGGCAGGGGTGGCACTGGATGGGCTTTAAGGCCTTTTCCAACCCAAACCATGCCATGATTCCATGAATCCACAGCACTGTAACTGTCACTGAGAAAACCCAAAAGACAACAGCTTTAAAAAATGAAAATTTTAGTGGAAAACTGCAATCCCTGGGTGATTTCCTTTCCCAACACTAAGGGGAAATGTTGAAAAAAGTGGAATTTTGCTGCGAAGGAGTGGGAGCTGTTGCTGTTCCTCAGGCAGCTGGAGCATGAGCTCATAGAGGCAAAATAGAAGTGGAGCCTGTGCTCTGGGGGCGAAGGCGTCTGGGGAACAGGAGCAGATTGTTGCACCAGGGAAAGGCATTAGGATTCAACAAGTGCAAACTGACAGTCACGAGGAAGGAGCAGGGAGGGAGAAGATCAGGTTAATTAGCAGCCCGGAGGAATTGGAGGCCACGAGCTCAGCAGAACTTTGTGGAGGAATTAATTAAAGGTTTGTTTGGAGCTGAGCTTGACGATAAAGAAAAAAACCTAAAAATTCCCTGTTGCATCCTGACACTGGGAGCTGGTCCTGGAGCATTGCCAGGTGCTGGCACAGCCCGTTACACCTCCAGGAGCCAGTGGACAGGAGGCAGAGTTAATTGCGGTGAGGCAGAGGAGGCTGTCAGAGGAAGCCCGGGAGAGCTGCCTCATCCCTGCTCCCTGCTGGGTGGGCAGGATGGGGAGAAGGAGGATGGCAGGATGGAGAGGGATCGTTCCAGGGAGGCTGGCATGTGCCAGGCATCCCTTGGTGCTGCAGCACCACCGGGGACAGGGACAGCCCGGCTCTGGGGACAGGGCAGCAGCGAAGCTGCCGAGCACAATCCCTGCAGGACTCCACTCCCTGATCCCCATGGATAATCTACTCACCGTGCTGGAGAAAGCACAGGGGCAGGGCAAGGACTTGCAGAAAGGCTGTGCTGCTGCTTGGGCACCACGAGAATTGCCTCAGGAGGAGCAGTGGGAATGCAGCTCCAGTCCTCAGGGCAGAGGGAATTCCTGGCTGGACTTGGATCAGAGAATCCCAAAGTGGTTTGGGTCGGAAGGGGCCATAAATCTCATCCAGTTCCAACCCTGTCTCAGGGCAGGAATGCCTTCCACTATCCCACGTTACTCCAAGCCTGGCCTAGGACACTTCCAGTACCTCAGTTTTTGTTTCTGAGCTGCTGTGAGGCTCAAGGACCTTTGTGTGTGGTGTGACTAAAGCAGGACACAGTGACACAATACTGGACTCCAGGCCACTGAAGTCCCTCTCAGCTTGGAGCTAACAGATATAACCATGAAAGGGATCTGACATCATCCTCTGTTTTTAAACATTAATATTTGGGCATTACCTAATCTATGTGAAATGGGTTGGGAAGTGACAACAAACTCCTGAACATGAGTAATCAACACAGAACTGTCACTGAATGGGGACATTTCTGCTGGGATTGCAAGGAAACACTGAAGCCTTTGTACTTTTCAACTTTTCTATCAATTATCTAAAAATAAATGCGAATTTGCAGATAACATCGAGCCTGGCAGGATGGATGTACAGATAAAAGCAGGCAGCTCTGCAGCCTGAGATAATTCCCGGGAGCAGAGTGGGGCTGCTCCATTAAAATGTGTTTTCTCACCAGCAGATGAGTGTTGGATGGTTTGGGGCAGGGCACCTGGAGCTGCTGGAGGCTCCAGCTCTGGCAGGGAGCAGGGGAAGGGGATGGTGCTGGATGTCACTGCCAGGCCAGCACCTTGGGGTGGGATTTCACAGCATCCAGTACAGGGGGAAAAAAAGATTATTTGGGCTTTATATGAGCATCCTGGTTTAGGGGAAATTCGGGAGAAAATCTCCAAAGGGGGCCCCTCCGGAAAGCAAACCCACATGGCCCCTCCCCCCAAATGGTTCGGGAAGGATTCCTCGGAGAGAAGTGGAAAGAACCTGTTTATTTAACAGGCAAAACACCCCCAGCACACAAAATGAACAATACCAGATAACAACACTCTTTTACCGCTCTGAAAAAGATGACAAATTCACAAAGTCTCCTGGGAGTGGTTGCTCTGCTGTCGCTCCCGCCGGCGCTGGGGATGGCTGCTGCAGCCACAAGATGTAAACTCTCAGTGTTTCCCAGGTCCCCGTCCAGAGCAGGTTTGAGTGGTTCCAAGAAAGAAAGAAAAACAGTCCAGGGAAAAATCGGACTGGCTAGCTAAACTAACTAATGAGCAGAAGCAAGAGCAAGAGCAAAGAAAAAAGCCAAGCAAAAAAGCCAAAGCCGCATGATGTACTGCCCCATCTCTGTGTCCTGCCAGCCGTGGGGGAGCAGGCTGATGACAACCAAGACAAAACTTCTCTCTTCAGAGCCAGTCTTGAAGGAACAGAACATAATAGCCAGCATAAACAGAACGATGAGTGGGGGTACAAGCATCATAACATCACTCTGGGACAACGAGGCACTGGTGGGAGCAGTAGAACGATGCTTTTCCTTTGACACTCTCTGCTTAGTGAGTTCCAAGGAATATTGATGCTGTGGGGTTAACTGGTGCTGTAACTGATGTTACTGGTGGGCAGTGTGCTGTCAGCTCACAGCCAAACTGGGGCTCTGCTTTGGACAGCTCCCTGTGCCCTCGGGGTGATGCTGCTCCCCTCAGGCAGGAATCACAGGGAGATGCCATTCCCAAATTCCTGCAGGATATCCCTGGAGGGGTGTTGGGTGCTGGGCTGTGTGCCAGGGAATGCTCAGGGTGCCCCATATGGATCACTGGAGATGTTTCCACCAGTCTTGGATACACCAGGACAGCTCTCCCAGAGCCCAGCCAGGTGTGACACAGAGCCCTCGGTGGGACCCAGCTCTGGGGTCCCTCTGCACCTCCTGGGCCAACAGAGGAAAGAGTCAAACACAACTTTTCAGCTCCTTTTCTCTTCCCAAGGGATGTGTGCCAGGTTGGACCCTGGTGCACACCAGTGTGGGATCCCTGAGGAGCAGCAGGATTTGGGAATGCTCCAGCCTGGTGGTGTGGATGCAGATGACTCTAAAAATGTCCCTCAGTGCACCATAGAATCATGGAAAAGCTTTGGGTCCAAGGGACCTGAACAAGGCTTTGGCATGATGTATTTTGTCTCAGCTCTGTTGCATTTAAATCATTTCAATTTTACACCTGAGTAGGAACAGTCCTGGCTGAAGCTGTGTCCCAGGGGCTCCTGCAATTCTGTATTTTAAACCTGTTCGTGCTCCGTGGCAGGTTACAAATGTCCTGTGAGGGCATTTATGTGACATCGGGCACAGCTTGTCCAGCTTTGAGGGCAGAGCTGGGCCTTCCCTCTGCCTGATCAGCACAGGGATGGAAGGAAACTGCCATTTGCATGGATGCAGGGCTCCAGCACAGGGAGGTGCCCGGAAAATAAACAGCAAAGTGCCCCTGGAAGAGGAATTTTAGTAGGAATGTCACATTTTGCCGGATCTGTCCATGCAGCCTTAGAGGTTACAGAGAAGGGGAAGGGTCTGGCTGCAGCCACTGCCACAAGAGCTGCTCCCTGAAACCAGGGTGGGAATCCTTCCCCAGCCTGTCCAGAGAAATAAATAAAGGGAGCTGAGGCCAGAGGAGAGGAAGGTGGGGATGCTCTGGGATGCTGGGCTGGGTTCAGCTCTGCAAGGAGGCTTTTCTCAGTCATCTGTGGAGAACTAATGATACATGTAAAGAGGGAGCTGGAATGTTACAGGAGTCCTGAGATCAGAGGGAAGTTAAGCAGATGTAAACATCTCCAATTCCTACAATAGCACGATGCTTTTTCTGGAGGTGCTGAAGAGAAAAGAAGAATTTTACCAGCAGCCCCAGAGCTGATTGGGGGTGACACAGCAGCCCCAAGCCTCCTGAGAGAGGGGGATTTATTTAGAAGACAACCACAGGCAAATATGTTCTTTTTTCTTCCCTTGCTTTTTGATGAGGAATATTGCTGGAACCAGCTCAGGGGAGGGAGGCTTTGATCATCCTTTCGGAGAATGAAAAAGCTGCTTTGAATTCTGCTGCAAAGCAGGTCCCAGGAGGGGCTGTGGGAGGGATGCTCATCCTGGGACACAGCCCTGGGCAGGTGTGGGGCTGTCTGGGGAGAGGGAGCAGCTCCTGTCCCCATCCTGCCCTTCAGACAGACCTGCAGGGGCAGAGGAGCCTTCAGAGCTCCACAGAATTATGGAATTGTTTGGAATAAGAGGGACCTTAAAGCCCACCCAGTGCCACCCCTGCCATGGCAGGGACACCTTCCACTGTCCCAGGCTGCTCCCAGCCCCAGTGTCCAGCCTGGCCTTGGGCACTGCCAGGGATGCAGGGGCAGCCACAGCTGCTCTGGGCACCCTGTGCCAGGGCCTGCCCACCCTCTCAGGGAACAATTCCTAATTCCCAATATCCCATCCATCCCTGCCCTCTGGCAATGGGAGCCATTCCCTGTGTCCCATCCCTCCATGCCTTGTCCCCAGTCCCTCTCCAGCTCTCCTGGAGCCCCTTCAGGCCCTGCAAGGGGCTCTGAGCTCTCCCTGGAGCCTTCTCCTCTCCAGGTGAGCACCCCCAGCTCTCCCAGCCTGGCTCACCTTCAAAGGGCTGCAAACGAGGTGAGGAACTAAAGGTGCCACACAAACCTGAGCTCTCCTCCTGGAGAGGAGCCCAGAGCAGGAGGGACCTCCAGAAGACAACACAGACCAACCACCTTAGGCTCTATTTTAAGATAAAACCATCCAGAATCCAATCCTGGTGTGGAAGAGCCCAAGTGGCCAAGGCTTCCTTGGTGGTAAAACCAGTGCCCAGATGAACTCCACAAAATGGGAGGGAAGGAAAAACAAAGGGTCAGGAGCAGATTCCTGGCAGGGGCTGTTAAATCCATCCATGCTCTGCATGGAAAAGTTGTGGCATCAGGAAATGTTCCAGAAGATCAGAACTTTTTGGTTTGAAGTGGGTCATAAACACCCTTCCCCCACGAAAACGCCCTTGGGATTTTTAGAGTGGCTGAGGACAGAGAGGGACGAGATCCAGTGCTGTGGGAATGTAAAAAACCCAGTGTTTGTGGATTTGCCTGCTTTGTCCTGCTCTCAGAAACAAGTGTTTGTTTAGACGCTGCTCATCAGAGGAACATGAAAAAACTCCCAAAATAAATGTCTTTCTTAATTGAAGAGCCAGTGTTTCTCTGAAGGAAATTGCTTTGAGGGACTGACACTAATTTTCAATTTTTTTCCCCTTCTCTGCTTCTATTTTAAGGAAACAAAAAGAAAACTTCACAAGACTTTGAAAGTGCACTTTGTTGAGTGGGGTTTTTTTTCTTCTCTTTGGCCACTGAAAACCCCATGAGAATGGTGATAACTGAGCTTCTCCCATGTGGATATTGGCTCTCACCTGATAAAATCAGCTTTTTTCCAAAGGTACCTTTATGAAATCATGAATATTTAAAACCAAAACTTCACTTGTTAAACATGAGGAGCTCTCCTCTGCTTGCCCGTGGTTTTGAAGTGGACAAAGTTCAAATGAGAGGGAAACTCCACGTGGGAAAATGAAACCCTCCTGTGAAAGGAACTGCAAAGAGATTTCTTTGCTTCCTGAAAATGCTGTAATTGAAAAAAAAAAAAAAAAACCCAAAAAAAAACCAACCAAAAAAACCAGTCAGAGGCCAACTTGGTTCTCTTATCAGTTTTAGTGTTATTATTTCTCTGAGCCATTTCCAGGATTTTTCTCTGACTGCTGGTGGAGACAAACCAAGGAAAATTTATTCCCAAAACCTGAACAATGTGGCAAACTGATCCTGCTAGTCATCCCAGATAATTGCTATGGAATGCTTTCTTTTGGGGAAAAGCCTGTTCTGGCGCCATAGCTGTGGGCATTAAATGACATTTATCTCCCCCATGGGATCAAACCCTGGGAAGGGTGGTCTGGGATAACCCCGGGAGCAGAGCTGGGCAATCCTATGGCTCAGTCTGGAGCAAAGGAGGCTCAGGGGGGACCCTGTGGCTCTGCACAACTCCTGACAGGAGGGGACAGCCGGGGGGGTCGGGCTGTGCTCCAGGGAACAGGGACAGGAGGAGAGGGAACGGCCTCAGGCTGGGCCAGGGGAGGGGCGGGGTGGGTATTGGGAAAATTCCTTCCCTGAATGAGTGGTTAAACCTTGGCAGGGGCTGCCCAGGGAGGTGGTGGAGTCCCCACCCCTGGAGGTGTCCAAGGAAGGAGCAGATGTGGTACCTGGGGACAGGGCTCAGTGGCTGAAGCTTGGGCTTGGTGACCTTGGAGATCCTTCCCAGCCTTAATGACTCCATCATCCTGTGATTCCATTCCTTGTGGGGTCAGAACCAGCTGGGCTGTGCCACCAAGCTCCTCCTCACCTTCCCACAACGGCCTTTGCTGGAGCTGATCCCGGAGCTGCTGCTCGGAAGAGCGGGAGGAGAAGCCAAGGACGCGCCGGGGCCCAGGGCTGCAGCCCCAGGGGTGCTTTGGGTGCAGTCCCAACCGCAGCCCTTGCACCGGGACCTTCCTGGGCCGGGCTGCTCTGCCGGGAGCTGCTGTGTGCCCCGGCTGTGTGCCCCGGCTGTGTGCCCCGGCTGTGTCCCCTGTCTGTGTGCCCCGGCTGTGTGCCCCGGCTGTGTCCCCTGTCTGTGTCCCCCGGCTGTGTCCCCTGTCTGTGTCCCCTGTCTGTGTCCCCTGTCTGTGTCCCCCGGCTGTGTCCCCTGTCTGTGTCCCCCAGCTGTGTCCCCCGGCTCTATCCCCAGTTCTGTCCCCAGCTCTGTCCCCAGCTCTGTCCCCAGCTCTATCCCCGGCTCTGTCCCCGGCTCTATCCCCGGCTCCATCTCCGGCTCTATCCCCGGCTCTATCCCCGGCTCTGTCCCCGG
>NW_024531043.1:703946-860278 GCF_017590135.1 Pyrgilauda ruficollis
CCCGGCTCTGTCCCCCGGCTCTGTCCCCCGGCTCTATCCCCAGCTCTATCCCCCGGCTCTATCCCCGGCTCTATCCCCAGCTCTATCCCCCGGCTCTGTCCCCGGCTCTGTCCCCACGTCCCCGCCTTTGCACTTTGCCTCTGCCTTTGTTCTCCTTTCATCTCGCCTTTATCTCGGCAGCCAGGCAGCGCTTCCAGCCCCGCAATTAACAGTGGCAATTAAGAGCTGCCGAGGTAGGTGTTTCCCCTCCGAAGGGACCTGATGTTTTCCGTGCTGAGCAGGAGAGATTCCCACTGAGGGAGCTCATTTGTGCTGATTAGGAAGTGTTGTCCTTGCTGGAACATGAGCTCAGGATAAAAAGTTGCAAAGTATCAAATTTGGTTTGTTTTTTTATCTACTGCCAGTCCCAAATCCCTGCCAAATATGAAAACAGAGAAATTTCAGGTGATTGCTGCCCAGCCTGTGGTTTTTGGAGTTCAGAAAATCAGGTGAGCAATGAGGAAAAGCAGCAGTTACCCAGGCAAGGCCTCTTTTCCCACATCCATGGGAAGGGAATGGTTATTATGGAAAGGGAGGATGCAGCCACTGCTAAGTAAATGCTGCCTCAAAAGGTGTCTGTTGAGCCTCTCAAACCCTTTAGTGAATGATCAAATGGAAAAAGCTGGGAAATAATGGGAAAAGATAATCTAGACCCAAATGGAAAAAGCCATCTGCAAAAATCTAATCAAGCCACCAGTGACACTGAGCCTTTCCAGGGACTTTTAGCTCGGAATTCAAACACTCCTGGTGTCCAATAATGACGTTTTATGTCCTGTGCACTGAGTGCCAGTGTGGAATTAACCAGGAAAATATGGAATTTTATAAATGAGGCTGGCTTTCAGTACCTGGAAAATAAGTTTAGGTCTCACCCTGCTTGTTCTCAAAGTGATCTAATGTTGAGAGGGAAACAAGAACAGCCCCCCCCCAGTGTCTGGGTGCTGATGAGAAATGATTAGTCCAGTCCTGGCTGAAATAGCTTCTTAGGCATCCCCAGGACAGCTGGATGGATGGGGCACTCCACGGAGACAGAGCCCTGTGCAAATAAAACAATGAGGAAATAAGGGAATGTTATTGATGGAGATTATTTCTCCCCTTACTCGATCATAACAGTTTTATATCTGTGTAAAAATGAATTCTGCTCGGTAATGTGGTCTCTGGGAGTTGTATTTATCCTGTTTATTGCCATCAGGAACTTATTCCTTTGCATAAATTATTCATGGGAATTAGACGTGCTTGGGAGGCCTCATTTGTGTGGGGAGGGATGGGGAGCAGGGAGGCAGCAGGAAACTTCCTGGGCTGGGTTCTTTGGGGGAAGAGCACTTGGAAACCATGGGAAGTGAGGGAAGCCCGGTGGGAATGGATCACACCACCACATTCTCCTGGGCACAGGAGCTGTGGGGCTGCTGGGGTGTCTCTGCCACTCGGGGCAGGGCTCTGGGAGGGCACAGAGAGAACCTCAGAGCAGCAGAGAGCAGGAGAGGAGGAGCTGCCCCCTTTAAAGTGGCGCTAAGTTCATCCCCGGCTTCCAAAGGTGCAGCGTTCCATGCAGACAGAGCATTTGGGGGATTTAATGTCCTGCTGGAGCAGCTGTTCTCCCTCAGCCATAAAAAGGGGCTGGAAGGCCATCGGTGAGAGAGGGAGATGGGAGAAGATCAGCCCTGGTGTCCCCTGTGGGGAGGAGTGTGTGACAGGGCACCAGCACTGCCACCACAGGTCCCAGGCAGGAGCAGCCTTGGGATGAGGGACTGAGAGGAGTGACAGATTTGTCTGTACAAACAAGCTGTTGGTCTGCTGATAGATAAAACTAGCACTGACAGATAAACAATGGGAAGGATTCCACCGATTGATGAATGGAAAAAAGATATTTGCTTTTACAAATAAATTGTTGGTTTGCTGATGAATGAAATTAGATATTGAAAGATGAAGGAAAAAATTGGGGAAACCCCTAAATTCCATAAGAATCAAAAATTAAAAGGGAGGATTACACATTAGAAGGAGTCTTAGGTACCAGGTGTTTTGGGAAATCTGTACCTCTCAAGTGCCTCAGAAATGGGGAAAGAGAGAAGGGACACGTGGCTAGGATAAAAAGGAGGCTGCATCCTCCAAAAATTGGAGAGACCCCAGAGGAAGGCACCAAGGCCTGTCCCTTTATTTGAATGAAGTTACAGGGTTCCTCTGTCTCCTTTTTGGACATAAACCTCAGATGTTTGTGGGTTAATTTTCCTGACAGGGACAAACCCCTGGGATTGTGCCTTCAGCCCTGCCCACCCACAGGCCAGGGGCTGCTCCTGGCCTTGCCCATGGGGGCTCTTACCAACCAATTTTCTTTTATTTTAAAGTGCATTATTACTCTTAAAAGCAAATTTCTTCCCTAATGTGATGGGATCATGATTTCAGTATTGTCCCAGTGTGGTTTTGGTGTCAGGAGCTGGGTTTGCAGGGCTGCTGCAGCTGGAGGGGACAGAGCTGCACCTCTGACCACAGATCTCTCCTCCCCTTGCTTGTTCCTGCAAAATCCTCTCCCAGGTAGCTGCTGTTTGGTGTCCTCTTTCCAAGTGGTAATTCAGGTGGTCTGCATGATTTTGGGGGAGTTCCTGGCGCTGCTGGGATGTTCTTGTGACCACCTGAGCCCTGTGCGTGTCCATCGAGCTGGGCCTGCATGGACCAAACCCCAGGGGTGATGCTCTCAGCAGAGCTGCTCAGCCTGTCTTGATATCCCACCTGGAGCAAAGCTGTGAATTCCTCTGAGATTTCTGCAGCTGCTGGGTGGATTTTCTGTGCAGCACTCACAGGGCTGTGGTGCACACAGAGCCACGGCCTGGTGTGGATGAGGAGCTGAGGCTCCCATGGCTTCATCCTCGGAAAAGAGCAGCTCCCTGTGAGTACCACAGGCACCAGGTTGCAGCCCCAGGGCCTGGGTGTCACTTCTGAGCTGTCATGTGGCTCATTCCCCTCCCAGGATGCTGTGAGGGAAGTGGCCAGGCACTTTGGGACTTGCTCTTTTCCAACTGGCATGGGAGGAGTGGAATACCCTGGCAAAAGCCATGATGGAGAACACAGAGCAGGGCAGGAGAAAGGTGTGATATGAGTAACTGGCAGCTTCCTCTCAAAGCACACAGGAATCACTCAAAATCCTCCTCTCACTGAGGAAGAGGGTGAGGAGTCACTTCTTTCCCCATGGTGTCATTCCAAATGGGAAGCAAATCCCCACGGAGCTGCCCAGCCCCAGCTGGGAGCTGCCCCCCACCCTCTGCTGCCTTGGGGATGTTTCCAGCCCCAAACCTTTCAACTCCCTCCCAGATGAGCTGGAGGAAGCTACAGGAAAAACACTGAAAAGTCCAGGTCAGCTGGGAAGGATCAATTCCTTATGGAGCATCTTGGAATATTCAGCTGGAGAAGACTGAGGGGTGATTTCACGGGGCTGCAGCTCCTCCCGAGGGCAGCTCTGATCCCTGCCCTGGGACAGGGACAGGAATGGCTGGAGCTCAGAGAAAGGCTCTTCCCCCAGAGGGTGCTGGCACTGCCCAGGCTCCCCAGGGAATGGGCACGGCCCCGAGGCTGCCAGAGCTCCAGGAGCCTTTGGACAGCGCTGCCAGGGATGGTCAGGGTGGGGGTGTTGGGGGGTCTGGGTAGGGCCAGGAGCTGGGCTGGATGATCCTGTGGGTCCCAGCTCAGGACATTCTGTAATTCCATGATCGATGTGCATCCAAACCCACCAGACACAAGAGCCTCAATCAAGGCACAGACAGCACAGATCGGATTGGTGATATGAGAAATGATAAAGCCATGACCCCACCAATGACTGGGAGATGAGGAGAGATAACAACTTAATGGGAGCTCACTCTGAGATAAGGAAATGGGGATAGTGAACAGGAGCCAGGAATTTATTCATAGGGAAATGCCAAGTGGAGAGAAATAGGTGCTGTGATTTCTGCATCCAACAATGGGGAGAGATAATCTGTGCCCCCAGAGTTGATATCCACATTGTTCAAACACGTTGTCATGCTGCAAAAGGGAGACAAAGCCTCACAAGGATGAGTCAAGGCTTGGAAAACCGAGTGTGCCAAACAGAAGCAGCTCCATCCTTCAGTTTATTAAAGTGAAGTTTGTGAATAATAGTACAGCACAAAAATCCCCCCAGAGGGTGCAGATTCCCGATAGCAAAACAATGTCTAATTTTGCAGATAAGCACAGATCAAGATCCAGGGGTAGGAAATTGCAGGCATGGGAGGCTGAGGCTGGGAATGACGCAGGGACTCCGTTCCTGATAACAGGAGCTCTTTAAAAAGCTCAGGATCTGTTGTTAGAACCTCTGAAAACCAGACACACTCTGCACCACGGGGCCCGGGCTGGAAGGGCTGGATCTTGCAGAGAAATCCAGAGCCCTGGGGCTACAGAGCCCAAAGTGAGAAATTTTAGGCAGCAACCTGAGATGGCATTTTAGCAAATTTTGGATATTCCTGAATTACAGCCCAAGGCAGGGCCACCCACGTGTTCCTGGGTGTTGCTTTGGTGGACCCCAGTCCTTCAGTTTTCTCAAGGAAGGAGGGAATTCTGCCATAAATTCCCATTTCAGACCCCAATCCTTCCGTTTTCTCAAGGAAGGGGAAGGAGGGAATTGTGCCAAGAATTCCCATTTCAGGCAGAAGGAGCAAGGTCATGCTGTGTGGGATGCCAGGCTGCTTCCCCAGCTCTGAATCCCAAATATTCTCTGCTTGCTGGGGGCATCCTGCTGCCAGCATTCCACAAACCAGGAGCAATTAGCTCCTGATAGTGGATATAAAAATGAGAAGATGCTGGTGTCAGTCCCTCCTTCCAAGGTGTGATTTGGTTCCTCAGACAGTCCCTTTCCATGAAGACAGAAATGACACTAAAAACCCCAGGAGACACAGTGGAAACCACTGGAAATCAGTCCCAGAATGAGCCATGAAAAGGAAAACCCACCTCCCACCCATCCTGCCTGGAACCTGCATCCCCATCACCACTGCAGAGGTGCCAAGGCTTGAGCAGACACGGAACTTCCTCTGTACTCTCTGCACTTGGGAATCCCCCCGTGGAAGGAGGGATGTGGGATTTGCTAGGAAAAAGATGGGACCTGCAGCTGAAATCCTTGGAAAATGTTGTTCCTTTTGTTACATTGAACTGGCAAAGTAATTTCTCCCTGTTTCCTGAATTTCTCAGATTTATGTGCCCTTGTTGGCTGAAACAATGGCAGCAACAGGCACAGAGCTGTCCTGCAGTGGAAAAAAATCCCCAGGATGTCGTTAAGAAACTGCAAATATTTAATTATCGATAGCTCTGGGCCAGGATCCGGGGTGATTAGATCCCCTCTGTAATCAGTCTAATGGGGAACAGCCCTGAATGGAGGTGCTGGGCTCTCATTGAGGGCTGCTCTGCTTTTCCTGGAAACATCAATGCTGCCTCTGACGTGGGCTCTGCCTGCATCTCATTTCCCTTCCCTAATGCCGGCTTTTCCGTGAATCTCCAAACCACATCCATTCTCTGAATCACAGCCCCACTGCCCTCACTGCTCCAGCAAAGGAGCTCAGAGAATAATTCACTTTCCTGTAAAATCCCTTGTGCTCCTGGGCCCTGTGGGGGGAGCTGGCAGCACTTCAGGTGTGGTGGTGACAGCTCAGATCTTCCACCTCCTTCTGCTCTTTGCAGATTGGGGGCAAGGCTGCCTTGTTGGATTGTCAGGAGCAGGGATCTGCAAGGAATTGTTCCCTGGATTTGGCCAGTGAGCCAGAAAAAAATAATAGCGTGAGGCTGACCCAAAACTACAACGTTACAGATATTTTGGTGAAGTGAAACTGCTCCTTTTGGGGTAAAATGCCAAATGAAACATTTTCTCTGACAAGAATTGGGTTGTTTATGTTGGGGCAGTTGTTTTTGTTATGATTTGTAGGAAAGGGAGAATTTTAATCCCCAGCTTCTCACCTGGCTTGTGTTGGAGCTGGGATGGGAGCCCAGAGGCTGCATGGACACAATTCACACTGAGAATGGGGAAGAGACACAGAATCCTGGAATGGTTTGGATTGGAAAGGACATTAAAGCCCATCCAGTCCCACCCCTGCCATGGCAGGGACACCTTCCACTGTCCCAGACTGCTCCAAGCCCTGTCCAGCCTGGCCTTGGACATTTCCAGGGATCCAGGGGCAGCCACAGCTGCTCTGGGAACAGGGATGGGGAGTAGGGGAGTAAGGAGGGTGGGATGTGACCCTCAGAGCAGGGGGAGGATGGGGCTCCCTCTGGATGTCTGTGGGTCCCATAGGGATCAGGCACCCAGCAGGATCCATCTGCACAGACACTGGGGCAAAATGGAGAAGTCTCCATCCCAGAAATGATCCAGAGTCCCATCATGGTCAGCAGTGAGGGATCCTCCCTGCCAGGAATCCCTCAATCCATCCCTGCTGCCAGCAGGGAGATCTCTAAGCAGCCACAGCAGTGATTTTCCTGCTGAAACCTGGATTTTTCTCCACTTGGCTCCATGTGCTGAGGCTGTTGAAGGATAAATTTGGGCTGATGAATTTCTCCTTTCCTTGCTGCTCCCCCAGCTCCCAGTTTCCTGCTGGAGGAACACTGGTGTGGGGCACAGTCACCCCATCCCTGGGGGCTGCTCTACACAGGCAGGAGCTGCTCCTTGTCCAGTTTCTCCCACTCCAGCTTTGCACCTGCAGCTCCTCACGGCTCCAGAATCCATGTTTGGAAGCAGATTTTCCCTCAGCTACTACAATTCATAGATTTGGGTCCTGCTTTGTGGTGCTTCCCCAGCACTGGGACACGGCCACCGTGGGCAGCCACAGGGACGGGGTTGTGCCAACATCACTGAACACCTGGGCATTTGGGAATTGCTGAACTTGGAAAAGGAGGGAAGCAAGAAGAATTGAGCACAGCTGGAGGTCAGGAGAAAGGGAATCTTCTTTGGGAAGGCCAATACTTGCACTGGCCTTGGTGTCCATGTCACAAACCCGCCGTCTCAGCCTGTCCTTGGTCTCTGCAAGGTGAAGCTGGGGCTGAGAGAGGAGTGGGGAGGACAAAGCAAAGGCCCTGAGCAGCTCCAGTCCCAAAACAATCCCACCTGGAGTCTGGGAGGGGTTTGGGGGCTCACCCCTGGAGCCAGGGTTTGGGAATTCCCACCTGGAGCCAGGGTTTGAGGGCTCTTTGTCTTTCCCCATCCCTTGGTGGCTGATTCACCAAATCCCAGCCATGGCTGTTGGGTTTCCCAACTGAAAATCCAGCTTTGTCAGGAGGGTTGGGAGCATGAAAGAAGGTTGTCTGCTCCTGGGAAAGAGAAATATTTACTTTATTCCCACAATAAATGCAGGATAAGCCCCAGCAGCTTTACTCACCCAATCAGGCATTGCACACTTCCTTCCTTCTTTTTTCCATTGTTGTTGTTTTTTTTTTCCCCTTTCCCATTGTGATCTGCCCAGGAAATGGAAACACTTTCCTGCCTTCCTGGGTGATGGAAATCTTTTAAGAAGAGATGGGAGGCATCTGCTGTGTTCCACAGTCTGGGATCTCTCCTTCCTTCCTGCCTGGGAGGGAGACCTGAGGGAGGCAGAGGAGCAGTGCAATGGTCCCAGTGCCTTGACCTTCTGCCATGGACTGGCTGTGGCATTCCCTCACTGAACAGTACTTGGAAAAGTCCTCCTGGGAATTTTGGTGTCCATCCCCTTGGTCCCCTCCCCCAAAACCTCTGATTTCCCCCATTTTCCACTGGAATATCCCTCCACACCTGCAGCTCTCCAAGGAGGGGCTCCGTGGAGGGTCTCCCAGTGGAGCTCTGGTCCATCTATGGGCAGCATTCCAAGCACAGGGAGATGCTGAGCACCTCTGGGGAGGAAGGACAACAACCTACACATGGCTCATCCCCAGCAAATTCCAAAATGTCAAACATGACAATTTTCCAGGGCTTTTCCCAGGAAAAAATAGCAGGGAGTGGAGAACGTCCCTTCCTGTGTCCTTCAGTTCCCAGCCCTGATGCAGATGTCATCTGGGTTTTGCAGATGAAAGGAAGAAAGGAAGGAGAAAAGCCTCTGAATGATTTGCTGACTGAGTATTTATTAAAATAAACTGGAGCAATTAAAGACAAAAGCTCCCCAAACTTGGGATGCAAATTGAGGAGCTGGAAAACACAAAAGGAGAGGATTTGGTGGCAACTCAAATTCTGTACAAACCCAGATCTTTCACAGAATCACAGAACTCAGTTCCAAGCTAAAGCCAAACTGAAATTTTTGGAAAAGCACAAACTCAAAGAAGAATTTCTTACGGCTAAAGTGAAAATTAGCTTGACAAACCACATACATTTCTATTGAAAACTGGGACATCCTCTTTTCTCTCTCTCCTTTTTTAATTAACCTCAAACTCTCAAAAGCACAATGATGGGAACCCAAGGAATGTGACATTGCCCAAGTGTCTCTAATAAATGCACAAGCTGCAAAACAAATATGGATTTGCAAAACATTTTGTTTTCCCCGTATTTCCATTTTCCCTGACTAGAAGTATTCCTGCAAAATTTCAGCCAATTCCCTCTCTAATATTCAGCTGCCTTAATGCAATCATTTAATCCTGATTTAAAGGCTGTGAAATGAAGGATGAAGAGCTGATATTTCTCTGTAACCTTTTGAATTTCTATATTCTGACTCCGGTCCATTGGATCCATAACATCCAGATTGCAGGAGCAGAAGGGATTTTTTACATTTATTTTCATAATTTAATGTTTGTTTTAGAAAAAGGAGGGGAGGCAAAGCTGCCAGGGCTTAATCATGCAGCAATCTTGAATCTTACCACGACTGGGGGTGGCAAAGAAGCTTTGGCATCTTTGCTGCAGTGCTAATTTGCATTGAGGAGGAACTTTCCCCTCCACAGCTAAAAAAGATGAAGTGAGAACTTCCAAAGTGACATTTTGGAATCTGTGTGGAGCTCCTCCCGCTGCCAGGGCTGTGCTCAGTGCTCCCACTGCTGCTTTGATGGGGCAGGTTTGTCCAGAGGAGTAAATGTTGTGGGGGTAGGTCTGCTCTGGGGGGATAACTCAGGAAGGGAAGTTGAGCCTACAAATAAATGGAGGTGGTAGGAAAAGCCAGAGTATGGACATGCAGGAGGCAGAAGGCACTGATCACCCAGCCATGGGGTCCTCAGCACTGACCCCCTTGTGCCCAGCCAAAGGTCCTCCTCTGGGCCAAAATCAAGAAGCAGAAAAAGCAGCTGGGTCAATCCCAGGGCAGCAAATTTCTGTACCTGCAGCTGAGGCTGCTCCACAGCCCCTTCACCACTGGGAGGATTTGTCCTTCTGCTCTGCCACAGAGCAAATCCTGCCCCTGTCTGGCGCAATCCACAAGGAGCCAGGAATGGCTGGAGAGAAGCTGTGGGAGAAGATTTGGGGTGCTGGTGGGTGAGAGCTGCACCTGCCCCACCCCTGAAACCCCCCAAGCCTGGGCTGAGCCCCCAGTGTGGGCAGCAGGGGAGGGGGGATTCTGCTCCTCTGTCTCACCTGCAGAGCTGCCCCAGCCCTGGGCCCAGCACAGGAGGGACCTGGAGCTGCTGGAGAGAGCCCAGAGGAGCCACAGAGATGCTGCAAGGGCTGGAGCCCCTCTGCTCTGGAGCCAGGCTGGGAAAGCTGGGGGTGCGCACCTGGAGAGGAGAAGGCTCCAGGGAGAGCTCAGAGCCCCTTGCAGGGCCTGAAGGGGCTCCAGGAGAGGGACTGGGGACATGGCACGGAGTGACAACAGGACATAGGGAATGGCTTTAAACTGAAAGAGAGTAGATTTAGGTGGTATATTGGGAATTAGGAATTGTTCCCTGGGAGGGTGGGCAGGCCCTGGCACAGGGTGCCCAGAGCAGCTGTGGCTGCCCCTGCATCCCTGGCAGTGCCCAAGGCCAGGCTGGACAGGGCTTGGAGCAGCCTGGGACAGTGGAAGGTGTCCCTGCCATGGCATGGGTGGAATGAGATGAGCTTTAAGGTCCCTTCCCACCCAAACCATTCCATGATTTTATAAAGGCCACTGGAGCACCCTGGTCCTTGCTCGCCACGTGATGCTGGGAGCAGCCGTTGTGCCACCGCCACTTCCAGAAGCTCCTGGCTCTGCCGGAAGCTGCATCCCTAAGGGAATATGTGAATGGATGTGGGAACATCCTCCCTTTGTCCTCCTCTGCAGCTTCACCCCCTCACCCTGGGAGCTCTCTGGAAGTGGAGTGTTGGAATGCCAGGACAGTGTCTGCTAGTCCAGGTGGTGCCCTTCCAGTTCCAATTCCTCAGGCTTCATTAGAGCTCTTTGTTAAGCATTAATGAGCAGCCTGAGGAATGGGGGCCATGTGGTGCCAGCGTGGAGCAGCCCTTACGGCTCCCTGCTCGTGACAGTCAAACCTTTATTCCAGGAATTTGGGCAGTGGGCAGGGGGACAGGGATTGTATGGGGGAGAACAGGAAATCACAGCTGTGGTGCAAAGGGAGCTCTGCTTGTCCACCCTCAGAGATCAGAAACAGGCACAGAGCTCCTCTAAGGACATTTACTGGTGGGTCGTGGAATTTTGGAACACCAGTTACACATGGGCCTGGTAAGAAGAAGCTCAGGGTTTGGGGTTTTTTGTTGTTGTGTTTTAAAGGCAGTCTGGAAGGGGGAAAGGTTTTCCCAGTCTGGCAGATGGGAAAGGTTTTCCCAGAGTGGTAGAGGGGAAAGGATTTCCCAGCATTTAAAGGACTTTGGCCATTTTTATGGTTATTGTGATGGAGAGGAGGATGGCATCCTGGACTTGGGGTTGTATATAATGGTTGGAAGCTGTTTTCCCATTTCCCTCCCCTCCTCTGTGTCCCTCAGCCTGAGCACCTGGGCCAGTGGATGGTGTCCTTGCCCATGGCAGGGGCTTGGAATGGCATGGGCTTTGGGACCCCTTCCCACCCAAACCATTCCATGATTCCATGATTCTATTTTGAGAAGGTCTGGTTTGGGTTTGTAGCAACTCCGGGCCCTGCTGGAAGGGTCCCAGGAGAGTGCCAAGGGGAGCAGGGAGCAGTGAGTGAAAAATTCCTTTTCACCCCCAATGTTTTTTAATTCATGGGGAGAAAAAACGACAAATTAAAAGAAAATACCCAGAACTCCTTAAACTCTTCCCAAAGCTCTGCCATGTGTTCCATTTCCAAGAACTGGCAGGAAATCCAGGCAGGTGCTGAGCTCTGCTCCTCCCAGGCGTGGCTGCAAAGCCACATCAAGGGCCTGTTTTGGTCCTCACTGGGACATTCAATCCCTTGGATGGGCATTGGGGGAAAGCCACCATGGAGAAAAAACAGGACAAGGCAAAGCCTTGTCTCATCCTCAGTTCTGGTCAGTCCTTCCCCAGCAGATCCTGGGAAGGAGGGGAGCTCAGGAAACCTGCTGAAGCCCTCAGGAGCCAAAGGTGTCCCAAGGGTGGTGGAGGGTTTGTTATGGAAAAGTGATAGCAGAAAATCCCTGTTCCTGTTGGTTCTTTGCACTGGAACATGGAGATGATGCTTGGCCAGGGCCTTTGGGTGGTGGGAGAGACAAATCAGAGGAGCTGAGGAGTCAGAGGAGGGGATTTTAGACTGAATCTATCAAGGGAATAATGACAAACTGTCCATCCCAGCTGGAGCCCCAGCCTTGTCAAGGAGCCCAGATATGGAATTGCTGAGCTCTCCCCTGCCTGGGAACCCTTTGCTGGGGTTCTGGCCCCAGTGCCAGAGGGAAGGGAGGTGGCAGAGCGGATGCCAGTGTCTGAAAGGAGCTCCCAGGGAAGCTGGGAGGCACAGAGCAGTCTGACTGCAGCCCTGGGAACACTGGGAAGAGCTGCAGTGCAGCATGGATGAGAGCAGGGAGAAATGCCTCAGACATGTGAGCCCTTTGAAGGAGCTGGCAGACATGGAGAGGAGGGTGATCGTGGATTTCCCAAAGGCCTCCTGCATGTTCCCTCATTTGGAGCTCCTCAGGAACCTTGGCTTTGGTGGGAACACATCACAGGTTAAGGAAGAGGAATAAAGAGCAGCAATAAATGAAAGTGGTTGCCAGGAGTGTTCCTCAAAAGTCTCTGCTGGGATTTGGGATGTGTAATATTCCTAAACTAGCTGAAAAGGAGCAAATTAAAAGGTGGCACCATTTGCATGGGATGTGTGTTAGAAAGCAGCAAAATCTGAGGCTGCTGGTGGGAAAGGGAGCAGGAATCAACAGCAACCACAGGCTGGGAGTTTATTGCTCAGGATAAAGGTTGATAAAAGCAAAATAAAGTAGATGGGGAAATAATCACCAAACTTTCCCACCTGAGTAGGGGAATGAGCTCCAAAAAACTCCTGGTTGGGAAGGGGAAGAGCTGGATAAGGCTGTGAGGGCTTTGGTGAGCTCTGATGAGCAGGAAGCAAAGGGAACTTGGAAGGGTGAGGAATGAGGAGCAGAGCAGCAGGAAGGGATCTGCACCCTGCAGGCCAAGGGCCTTCCTGGTTGTCTCATTTCAACAGGATTATGTGGGAATTCAGGAAAAAATCAGTTAGAAAAGGCTGGTGAGAATGAACAAAGACACAAATCCACTCTCAGAGGGCAGAGAGCGCTCCAGCTTCCCAAGGAAGGGATTTCATGTCTGTGTGGAGAGTGGGGATGGAGCTGAACTGGGAATATTCACTGGCACCAAGGTTTCTTGGGACAGAGCCAGCCCAAACTGAAAATGATTATGTCAGAGTTTTCTTTTGAAGTTTCTTTACAGAATCATGGAATGTTTTGGGTTGGAAAAGGTCTTAAAGCCCATCCCATCCCCCCCCCCCCCCCCTCCCCGACATGGACAGCAACACCTTTCACTGTCCCAGGCTGCTCCTGTCCAGCTCCTTTCCAAGCCCCAGTGTCCAGCCTGGCCTTGAACACTTCCAGAGATCCAGGAGCAGCCACAGCTGCTCTGGGCACCCTGTGCCAGGGCCTGCCCACCCTCCCAAGGAACAATTCCTTCCCCACATCCCACCTAACTCTGCACTCTTTCAATTTAGAGTCACTTTTTTTTCTTTTTTTTTTTTTTTTTTTTTTTTTTTTTTTTTTTTTTTTTGTTATGTTTATTTGGTTGGTGTTTGGGGGATGTTGTTTGTTTCTTTGTTTCAGAGGGTTTTTGGTGTTGCTTTGGCAGAGTTTCTGGGAGCTGTCCTGTTTGCCAGTCTGACAAATCCAAACCTTCCCAGAGACAGAAGCACCAAAGTGGGATCCAGTTCCCTACCTGGAGATGGCTCCAGTACAGACACCTGTGTGATCATCCAGGACCACAGGAAAACCCTTGGGCTTGAGCCAATGAGTCCCCAGTTCTTCCTCCAAGCAGGATGAGGATGCAGCCCTGGACTCCCTGGGGACTGGAGGACCCTTCCTGAGCCTTTCTGCTGCATGGATGTGGCAGTGCTGCTTGAAGACAAATTCCAATTTTTCTGGAATATTTTTTAGACATGTTCTCCCTTCAGCTCCACCCCCAGCAGCTCTTCCAGGTGTCTTCACCTCCTGAGCCTGGTGGATCACCTGGAAGTGGCAGTTTTCCAAAGGCAGTTTCCCAAAGGCCATGGCCAATCCTTCAGCTCCGAGGAACAACTTCCCAAACGCTTCTTTCCAAGCCCCAAGGCAGCTCTGGGAGCCAAAACAATCCAAGCCTGAGGGCTTGGGCAGATCTACCACGGAGATGTTGAGGTGTCCTGGTTCACAGAATTCACAGATTCACAGAATCACTGGGTTGGAAAAAACCTTAAAGATTGGGTCCAACCCAGCCCTAACACCCCAAGTAAACCCTGGCACCCAGTGCCACATCCAGGCTTTGTTAAACACACCCAGGGATGGTGACTGCACCACCTCCCCGGGCAGCCATTCCAGAACTTTAGCACTCTTTCCATGAAAAACTTTTTCCTAATATCCAACCTCTATCTCCCTTGATGCAGTTTGAGGCTGTGTCCTCTGGTTCTGTCAGTTCCTGGAGAAAGAGCCCAGCCCCAGCTGAGCACAGCCACCTTTCAGGAGCTGCAGAGAGTGATAAGGTTGTGACGTTCCCACTGCCCCCATGTCCGTGGCGCACACAGCACCACAACACATCACTGCTCCCTGTGGGACTGCTGCTCCTGGGAGGAGCCAGGCTCTGGCAGGGGCTGGCACTAATTCAAAGCTCTCCTGAGCTCAGGGGATCCCTGGGAACCCCCGGCTGCAGCATCTCGTTAACAGCAGGGCACATTGCCCAGCCCAGCATCAGCCCTGAGCCTCGGTGGTGTCACATCAGCTGCTCAGCTCTGTGACAAATATTCCATGGCTCATTATCCTTGAGAGGAATCTCCCTCTCCAGTGCTTTTAAGACCTGGAGAAATTGGCAGTTGCTGTTTGCTTTTTGCTCAGGCAGCACCGAATTCTCCAATTAGGGATTTGTTGGAAGCCCCCTTGCACGCAGAGCCCGAGGCCAAACCCGGCTGTGCCAGCGAGGGGTTCCCAGCTGACCAAACCCTTGCCTTTGGCACAGCTTCCATGAAAAACCTTGCACTTCAGCAGGGAAGTGTCAGCATTTTCCTCGGCAGCACCTGCCTGACTTCTTGTCAGAAAATGTGGATGGTTTTGCTGTTGGAAAAAGCCAAATTAGGAACGGAGCAGAGAGGCCCTTTGATGTTGAGGAAAGCTGGAATGCTGCGTGTGGAGAATCCATGGGGATTCTTCCTGCTGACTGCTAAGGGCTTCTCCATCCGCTGCCTCCAAGTGCTGGGAATTCATCCTGAGTGTTCAGGATCAGGGAAAATGCAGGGAGCAGGGAAAGCTCTGAAAAGCCTGCACTCCACTCATGCAGCTGTCCCAGCATGTCCATGCTGTAATTCCCAGGCATTCCCTGGGAATAGCCAGCACAACTCCTGTGTCCCCATGCACCATCCCAAAGCCACACCAACGCAGAATTGATGAGGTGCCATCAGTTATTCCGTGCACAGCACACTGCTCAGGGATTTATGGCAAAACCAGCTCCTCTGGGCCTCTCCCATGAATATGCAGCTCATTGGATAAGGATCAATATTGAGGGAGACTGTTATGCTCATTATGTCCCCAAATCCCAACAAAAACGGGAAGTCCAGATGCCAGGTGAGACTTTCATCATGCTCAGAAGAGAAAAACATCAAGGAAAAAAAAGAGGAGAACAGTGAAGAGGGAATAAAATCCAAGAAATGCTTAATAACCTCTTTGGGGACTCACTGAAGAAATTCACCAGCAATTCCTGGGATGTGCAGGAGAGGGGTCTGGGGGATGGGAACAGGGTGTCACTTGCAATGTGGACATGGGCACGGATCTCCTGCCCAAACACTTCCTGGTTGGAAAGTTGGATTCTTGACTAAACCAAATTGATTTCACAAAGTTCCTGATTCCTGTAGGGATATGAATTCATATTTTCAACTAAAATTTTGAGGCAGAAGAAAAGGGAGAGCTTTGATGAAAAATCAGCTCCGAGAAATGAGCTTCTGTCTGCAGCGATTTCCCTCCTGATCCAATATTGTTACAGCTGCCTAATATTTCCCCAGTTAAGCCCTATTTTGATGGAGAATTGAATATTTTTTCCTAAACTACTCCTTTTTTCCCCCCAAGTTTTTCCTGTGCAGGCTGTTGAACTTCTCACAAAACCACTTCAGATAAACCCTCGGCTTTAATTTTTTAATGAATAATAGAAAATGCTGAGGGAAATATTAAAATCATTTTCTAGAGATATTTTCATTCTGACAAAACCCAGCCCTGAAAGCAAAATTTTCCTGGCTGCTGATGCCTCTTCAGGCGCTGTTTTTTTACACAGCTGGTGCTCCCCAAGCTCCCAAAATCTTGGGATCAGGCAGGCCCTGAGGGACACACCATGGTGCTGGGTGTCCCAGGGCTTTTCCTTAGGAATGTGGAGGGAAAGGCTGTGCAGGGAAGGCTGGAGCACTATGAACAGCACCTGGAAGGGCACGTGTGAGGTTCAGCTGTGGGTTTGGGGATGCTCCACTTGGCTCTTGTTCCAAGAAATGTGGGATGAAGCACTGGATAACCCTGAGATGGCAGAGATGATGATGGACCCTTCCAACCCAAACCACGCTGGGATTCTGGAATTCAGCATCATTCCAGCACCTCTGGTGCTCCATCCCTCGGGATGGAACTCACAAGTGAGCAAGGGAGGGACAAAATGAGGCATTTCAGGGCAGTACAGCTCAAAATAAACTGGGTTTATGAGATACCAGACAATGATTTGGGTTATTGCCTCTCTTGTCTTACCTGCTCTTTGACCTGCCAGCGCTGTTAAACTCCCAGTGCAGGGCAGCCAGGAGGGTTTGAGGGATTTATGATGTGCAGGGAAAAGGGTGGGAAGTCAAGGGGAGGGAAAACCCATGGAGGGAAAAGCGGAGACTGAAGTGGAATGGGAGACTCGAGGCAGAGGTGGCACCTCAGGATGGGAGCAGGGGAGGACATGGGTGACACACAACAGGGAAGAGAGGAACAGGCTGAGGAAGGGGTAGGGAGAAGGGGAGCAGGGGACACTCTGGGGTCCCAGGACAAAGCTTTTCTCCTTGGAAATGATGGCAAAATCCACTAGGGACACCTTTCCTTCCTGCAAAGGAGGAAAAGGCAGTGAAGGATAACAAGAGAGCCTTGCAGCAGAATCAATTAATGAGCGAGTCAGCTGCTGCTGAATGAGATTTGAAATTCACACCAGTGCTGGAAACCCCAAAATAAACCTTTCCCCTCCCCAGTGCATCAGAAACTCTGCTTTTTAAGGCAGCGTCACCCGCTGGAAATTGGAGGGGCAGACAAAGAAAATAAACTCCAAAGCCCCTCCTCTTGTGTCTCTCCAGCCCTTTATTCTGCTCTAATCCTCAGATCCTGGTGGGGTTGAGAAGGGCTGTTTTCATCCAGCAGGGAGGAGAATTCCCATGGGATGGAGAGCAACAGAATTCCAATTTCTGATTGGGTGCCTGCAGCATGCTGCAGCTTAGTGGGGGAAAAAGGCACCAGGCAAGGTGTAGTCCCCTGGGAGCTGTCCCGCCTGTCCTGCTGGAATGGTCCTGGAAAATAGAGCTGGGGGGCAGGGCAGGCTGGGGGCACCTCAGTTCCATGGACGGCCTGGGCAGGCTAAATTTCAGTGGGAGTCAGCTCCAGGCAGAGCAGGGGCAGGTTTGTACCAGGATTTAATGAGGCAGAGAATCCGTGTTGTCCTCAGCATCAAAGAGGCTTCCATTTCCAGGGGATGGCAAAGATTTCATTCCCAAATGAGCATGGAAATACCTGAAAATCCTCAGCACTTCCTGAGCCCTTCCTAACTCTAAACAGCTCTGCCAGCCCCAGGGAAAAGCCTGCCCAGAGCTAGAGCACGTGGCATTGCGTTGGCACATCAGTGACATCACAGGCCAGAGATTGTGCCAAGGAACACCCTGGCACATCACCCATTGATGCCAGTCCATGGAATCCTGGAAGGGTTTGGGTGGGAAGGGACCTTACAGCTCATCCCACCCCACACCCTGCCATGCGCAGGGACACCTCCCACTGTCCCACCCTGCTTCCAGCCCCGTCCAACCTGGCCTTGGCCACTGCCAGGGATCCAGGGGCAGCCACAGCTGCTCTGGGCACCCTGTGCCAGGGCCTGCCCACCCTCCCAGGGAACAATATTTGGGGCCATGAGGTGTTTTACCAAGAATTGTTCCCAGGATTGGGCACCTCTCGAAGAGGGGCTGTCTGCTCAAACTTCTCTTCCTTTTGAAACAAGCATTACTCCCAATCCTCTTCACTCTCATCTGGATTTATGTCTCTTCCCATGGCAATCTGGGAAAATTTCATCCCTGTGGACATGTTTTCCATAACCTTCTGATTCCCAAAGTCTCCTTGACTTCTCATCCTTCCTTTCTATGTGGTGACAGAGGCAAAGACCTTCCCATCACATGGCACCTACTCAGTACCCCCTGCAGGCTTTTCTTCTTCTCCTCAGCTCCTGACCCAGCCACTTGTGCCATGTCCCAGCCTTCAAACCACTTTCTCTTCTTTCTGCTGAACCATTTTTCCACATTCAACTTGCTCAAGCTCTGAGTCCTCTGGATCATTTAGGAAAAGCCAGAACTTGTGACCTGTGATCAGTTTTCATTCCTTTAAAGCTTCTTTTTGGGGAAGACTGAGCTCATAATTCTATATAATGTGTAAATAACTGTTTTCACCATGTTTAAGACACTGGAATTTTATGGGCTTGTGGAAAACCTCCTTAAAGAGCTGAGAGAGTGAATTCCTTTTGCCATAGATTATTCCCGGAATGTTTATTTCCAATGAAGAGGGACTAAACCACTGCATTTTTTCTCTCTCACAGGAATAAACACATGAGTGGTCCCAGTCTCCTTGTGCTTCATCACAATCCCTGTGCCTGTTCTGGGAAGTCCCACAGTCTGGATTCCCCATCCTTTCCCGTAGAAAATGATCACAGGGTTCCTTCCCTGCCTCCTCCACCCACCTCTGCTCTCCCTGTCACGAGAACCTGATTCCTCCCAGCGGGGTTTTTTCATTCTCTCTGTAAAGCTGCACCAGGACTGGCCCTGTTCCTCCTGCTCCTGCCTGGAGTCATCCTCATGGGGACTCCTGAGTCCCTCTGCAGTCCCTTGCAAAATCCTCATGGATTTATATCTGCATCCTCCCTCCTAGGTCTGGATGGATGGATGGATGGATGGATGGATGGATGAGGGATGGATGGATGGATGGACAGATGTACAGATGGACAGTGCAGTGCTGCTAAAGATCACCATCTGTGCTCCTGACTCCACCCTGCAGCTCCACCTCCACCCTGTTTCCTGAGGATCCTGAGTTGGTTCCCAGCACCAGCAGCCCCTTCTGCTCCAGCAGGATCATTTCCCAAGGATGAAAAGCTGAAGTTGTGCTGTGTGCTGGAAGGGAACCAGCAGCTTCCCAGGACCTGCCTTTGGACTGGCAGGGACCTTCTGCAGTGGGAATGCTGCAGGATCCACCCGGGAGGTCCCAGAGTTAAGCGCAAACCTCCCCTCTCCGATATCAGCTGTTGACTGCTGGCCAGTCCATCCTCCCATTCCTGGTGATTTATCTCCCAACATCCCAGCAGAGGTAATTTCCATATGGCACAGACTGCTGGAGTGGGCATTTTTCAGGATATTTAGAAGCTAAGTCACTTCCATTTGCATAATATTTCTAAGTGCTGAAAACAGTCCACAGGAGAAAAACAAAAGGGTGGCTCATAAATTCCTTTTCCTTTGCCTCTGGGTACAGGGAAACTGGTCAAGGTGCATCCTGAATCAGTGCTGGGAGAGCAGGGAGTGGCTTTGGAGTCGAACCTGGTGGGAAAAGGGAACCTGTGGAGAGGGAAATGAGTATCTGCCCAAACATGCAAAGCAAGGAGGGGGTGTCAGGTCACTGTTCCCTGTCAGAAAGGTTGGTTGGATCTGGGAATTCAGCTCCATTCCTTCCCGATCTTCCCTGACTTTATGTCTAAGGAAGCATCTCCCAGTGCTTCCTTGTCTGCCCAGAGAGCCTCATCCCTTTATTTCCCTGGTCTACACAACTTCTCTGAGCTGAGGAGCTGGGAACAGGGACATGGAACACCTGGGAGTGGGGACATGGAACTCCTGGGAACAGGGAGAGAGGACACCTGGGAATGGGGACACAGGACACCTGGGAATAGGGACATGGGCACATGGGACACCTGGGAATGGGGAGAGAGGACACCTGGGAATAGGGACATGGGACACCTGGAACAAGGACATGGGACACCTCCCACCACGCAGCTTTGCCCGAGTGAGTAACATCCCAGTGCCAGGGCAGAGGATTCCCTTGGTCTGACCAGGGAAATCACACACAGGTTTCCCATCAGGCCTGGATGCACTGGAGTAGATCCCAGCCTTGCTCCTGAGCTGATCCCTGCAGCAGCCTCCATTCCATGCTCCAGCCTGTTTTCCCTCTGAAGTTCATCCCAGGATGGCTCCTCGCTGTGTTTCATCCCAAGAAAACCTCTTTTTGTTTACCTTGGACAAATATTTGCCAATTTCAGAGCTCAGATGCTTGGGAGGGATTATGCAAAAATCCCTGTGGCCCCTCCGTCTCCCAGACAGGATCTGGGATGTGCTGGCAAGCTGGGCCCTGCTCCTGAAATCCTTAAGCTGTGCTTTACCTGCCCACTGCCTGCATACCTGGGTGCCTGTGCTTCCCCATGAAGGCTCTGGGGAACACTGGGAAGAATTTATCCATGGATTTTGCTGAAATGGCATAAATAGAACAGCAAGCAAAATCACTACAAATCCTTTTCATCCCATTGGCTTTGTAGAGATACTGGGTTTGTTTGCTGTTTAATTTTTCACTTTAAATATATAAATAAATATGTTATTAAAGCAGGATTTTCCCCCCCATCCCTATCCATGTCCTTCCATGCCTGGATTTGAGGCATTGTGTAACTGGTGGAAGAGGCTGCGTGGCAATTTGGCTTCACTGCGCACCCAGTTATCAGCAGGGGCTGGGAATTGGGGCAAAGAAGTGGGCAGAAGTGGGAGAGGCAGTGATTCATGCTTGAGGGAATGGGAAGCACCTCCCAATCTCCTCTCAGCATCAGCTCTGCTCTCCCAGAGCATAAATAACCAGCTCATCCCTAATGACTCCACTCTCGTTAAGGGGAAGCTTTGTCTGGGAGCTGCGCAGCCACTCAGAGCTCACCCTGCATCCTGCTGAGTGTGAGGCAGGGTGGCTTTGATCCCTGCCATCCACAGGGATGGTGCTGAGCAGGAGAATCCGTGTCCAGCTCCTCCTGAGGGTCCCAGACCTGCTCTCCCCCTTGGCAGGGGCAGGGAAGGGGGGGGCGGGGGGGATATGGGGGGGCTCTGCTCAGCCAAGCTCCTGGAAGCTCCTGGAAGGCTCCATCCTCACCTGGATGAGGAAAAAGGGGATGCTGACCATGGGGGAAGCTCCTGGAAGCTTCTGGAAGCCTCTTTCCCCACCAATGGACAAGGGGGCTGATGGAAAAGGAGGTGCTGACCCTGTCTCTCCCAGCTGAGCCCATGGATCCCATGTCCTCCAGAGGAACATTCCTTTGAGCAGCCAGTTGGGCTTTCCATATGCCAGGATTCTGGGAATCACAGGAAAAGTACTTTTGGCATCCCACTGCCATGAAATGCCTCACCACTTCCCCAAAATACATTCAGGGCAGGATAATCCCTCCGCACTCTATGGCTGGCTGACTGCAGTCACCTCTTTTCCAGACTTGGAGCTCTTTGGAGAAGGAAGGATCTCGTTTTGTTGGTTTGCTCCAACCCCAGCAGAGTGGGATCTTGGCCCATGGTTGGGAACTTGCGTGTTCCGTGAATACAAATGTAATTAATTAATGAGAAGAACCAGTGGGGAGGCAGAGCTCATGGCTGGAGGGGCTGATTCCGGGCAATAAGATTTCTTTTATACATTCCAAGCTCTTCTGTGCAGGAAGCAGCTCTGGAGCTGGCACAGACCACCAAAAGTTCTTCCACCTGTTCCCAGCATTAACCTTTGCAGCTCCAGCTTAGCTGAAGTGAGATCCCAACCCCCTGCCTGGCTGGGAGTGTCTTGAGCAGAGCCACTCAGGAGCTCTGGAGGGCTGAAGGGTCCCTCTGGCATCTCAGAGCCAGGCAGAAAAGAGCTCAGGGCTCCTCATTAATCAGCCATCACACAGGGAAATTCCAGTGTCTTCCAGCAGGCTTTTTCCCCTGGATGAGGAAGCAGCTGCCTCTTAATTAGAGGCCAGCTAAGTGCTTCGTGTGCTCTGCGAGGCTGTGCATATTTAATAGCTCAGCTCCCAGCTGCTGCTGCTCGCTGCTGCGTTGGAGGCAGCACAGGCTGCAAAGTTCCCTTTGATGCTTCCTCACGCCAGCTGTCCCTGGAAACAGGGGGAACACAGCCACTCAGCCACTCCAAAATCCAGGGAGCCACAGTGGTCAGGGAGGGGCCTCATTGGCTGCACTGGTCCAGCTGCTTTACCCAGGGTGGGGCAGGGACAGCAAGGCAGGAGCTGTGGGTGCTCCTGGTGAGGAGCAGGACTGACCTGGGGAGGGGAAGTGGGACACTGCTCCTGCCCTTCCTTACCCAGACACATCCAGTCTGGACCCTGCCAATGGGTTCCTTCTCCTGGTGCTGCTGGGGACAAAGATGAATGTCAGTGTGATTGGGGCTGGTCCAGTTCTTCACACAGTGACCATCCAAAGGTGGCCACCATTGTGCTGTCACCTGTGGGGAGCCAGCAGCAGCAGCAGGTGGCAGAAGGAGGTGTGGAAGCTCTCCTGCCAGGTGTTGAGAGCCTAAGGATGCCCAGAGGAATTCTGCTCATCCCTAAGAACAAATGTTTCCGAGCCCTGCTCATGTTCCAGCCCTTGTTAACCATGTTTGAGGATTCTGCTGTCTGCATTTTCTGCTTTCCAGTCCATGTTCTCCATGTATCTCCCTGGATATTTCCATGTCTATCTTCCCCTCCATTTCTTGATCCTCCCTGAGGCATTTTGCAATTTTAAATTGCAGTGCTTTTGCTCCTCACCCTTTCCAACCCAGTGCATTGAGGTGTCATCAAATTACTCTCAGTATCTTTATTTTTCCTCTTTGGATGTCAGGAAAGGGCTCCACAATATCCAGGTAAAATTTGTGTGCAGGAAGCCATCCATGGAGGATTAAATCAGCCTGGTACTTGTAACTCCTTAAGGACTTATAGAATCCCAGAATCCCTGAGGTTGGAAAAGCCCTCCAAGGTCATTGAGTCCAAGCTGTGCCCAATCCCCACCTTGTCCCCAGCCCAGAGCACTGAGGGCCACATCCAGGCCTTCCTTGGGCACCTCCAGGGATGGGGACTCCAAACCTCCCTATTCTGCTGTCTGCATTTTCTGCTTTCCAGTCCATGTTCTCCATGTATCTCCCTGGATATTTCCACGTCTATCTTCCCCTCCATTTCTTGATCCTCCCTGAGGCATTTTGCAATTTTAAATTGCAGTGCTTTTGCTCCTCACCCTTTCCAACCCAGTGCATTGAGGTGTCATCAAATTACTCTCAGTATCTTTATTTTTCCTCTTTGGATGTCAGGAAAGGGCTCCACAATATCCAGGTAAAATTTGTGTGCAGGAAGCCATCCATGGAGGATTAAATCAGCCTGGTACTTGTAACTCCTTAAGGACTTATAGAATCCCAGAATCCCTGAGGTTGGAAAAGCCCTCCAAGGTCATTGAGTCCAAGCTGTGCCCAATCCCCACCTTGTCCCCAGCCCAGAGCACTGAGGGCCACATCCAGGCCTTCCTTGGGCACCTCCAGGGATGGGGACTCCAAACCTCCCTGGGCAGCCCCTGCCAATACCTGACCACCCTTTCCATGGGGAAACTCCTCCTGATGTCCAACCTGAACATCCCCTGAGGCTGTTCTGTTCCCTCTCCTCCTGTCCCTGTTCCCTGGAGCAGAGCCTGACTCCCCGGCTGTCCCCTCCTGTCAGGAGTTGTGCAGAGCCACAAGGTCCCCCCTGAGCCTCCTTTTCTCCTCTTTGTCCCCTGTAGCAGCTTCTCCTGCCCCTGGTGCTGCTTTGTCCTGCCAGAACCCTTCATCCCAGACAGCATCAGCTGCAGTCCATGAGATCCAGGGGGAGGAGAGCCAGGACAGTCTGGCTGCTGCTCCCCAGAATTTCTCCCAGGCAGGGGTCTGCTCCTTCTCCATCCCCTCCGAGGTGTTGTTCCCCCTCAGCCAAGTGGATTCTGAAGTCCAGGACCAAGCTGGGTCCTCTGCACTCCTCTTCAGGGACCCCAAATCCACAGGAGCTCTGAGGCACCAGCAGCTGGGAAGAACCAGATTCCCAAAGGCTGTGGTTCATCCATCTGGGAAGGATGGCCAGGAGCAGTTCTGAATCCAGCCAAAACAGGCTTTATTTGCAGGAACAGAAGCAGATTTTAGGTTGGGATGGATACAGCCAAGAGGCTGAGCAGGGAATTTGCTAAATACAATATTTTTTTGCTACCTTTTGCTTGTTTGCTTCTTTTTTTTTTTTTTTTTTTTGGTCAAAAGTTAAATGTCTTGCTGTAAAGTCTCCATTAAAGCTGAACTGGGAAAGCTGCCAAGATCTGGGATGGGATCTCAGGTCAAAAATGTACTAAGGAGTCAACCTTAAAAACAAGGCTTTGGTGCAGGGGATTTGCCATGGAGTGGGAGCTCCGTGCTCCGGTCCCTTCTGGAGGATTAGGGTTTCTTTGGAGTCCAATGTCAGTGCCCTAAACATGGGGCAAAGTGTTCTTGTAGTCTGTCACTCACTTATTAAAGGTTTGCTCCTGGACCAGAGAAACAATTTTCCCATGAATATTTCATCAAAACCGATGTGTTTGGAAAATTTGGAAACCGATGTGTTTGGAAAATTTGGAAACCAATTTTTTTTTTGAAAAAAAATTAATGAAATGGTGTTTTCTACAAAACAAACACACACTGCATCCAAAGCAATTCCATGCTCCCCACCCCCATCCAGCAGTGCCCTCCTGGGTCCTGCAAGGCTCCTGGAGCTGAGCTGAAGCAGGAGAGCCTGGAACTAAACTGGACATTGGCTGGATTGTTATCCCTGACCTTCCATTCCTGTCCATTGCAGGAGGAAGGGAATTCTGGAAGGAGGAGACTGAGGGGTGAATTCAGCAAGGGGCCGCTCCAATCTCTGCTCTGGGACAGGGACAGGAGCCAGGGAATGGCTGGAGCTGGGCCAGGGCAGCTCAGGCTGAGCTCAGGGAAAGGCTCTTCCCCCAGAGGGTGCTGGCACTGCCCAGGCTCCCCAGGGAATGGGCACAGCCCCGAGGCTGCCAGAGCTCCAGGAGCCTTTGGACAGCGCTGCCAGGGATGGACAGGGTGGGGTTGTTGGGGGTCTGGGCAGGGCCAGGAGCTGGATCAGTGAGCCCTGTGGATCCTTCCAGTTCAGGATATTACCTGATTTTAACATATCACCTGGAGGAAAAAAAAAACCCAAAACAACTCTGGTGGAAGACAAGACCTGGAATTTTCTCTCCTGGCCATGGATGCAGCTGATGGCGTTGGGGTGGGATGGAGGGGATGCTCCAGGGCTGCTCCTGGTGCTGAAGGACACGGTGTGGCTGGAGGTTCCTCAATCCTCCAGCACAGCTCCTGCTCAACCCACTCTGGGCAGGAACTGAGTTAATATTTCACTAACAAATCTCCTAAACTCAGGCTCCCCATGGGGCTGGCATTGATCACTGAACCTCAGAGCTCCTCTCTTTCTTCCTTCAAACCTTCCCTGGGCTGGAAAGGCGGCTGCTGATTGATATTCCAAGGCAAACATTGCAGTCTTTCAAACGCTGCCAGGCTTTACGAAGAGCTGTTAATAAAATGGATTCACCCGGCAGGAGAAGCAAAGGGAAAGGGGAAAAAAAGGCTGGAAGGAGCAGAAGGGTCATTTCCAGACAGCTGAGGGCTTTTCCCTACACTGCCTCCAAGGTTTTGACTTGGGATTGTTCAGGAATGAGAATTCCAAGGGCAAATTGTTGGGATTTTAGCATCGGAGCAAAGAGCTAATGTTGAAATTGTGAAAGCGGCTTGGCTTGAAGAATTTGGATTTAGGCATCCTCAGATGTTCAAGATTCCAAAGCATTGGATGATCTCTGGGGAGGAAGTTGTCAGCTATCCATGTTTTTTGTCATGAGGGCAGATGTTCCTTAAAGAAAAGGAAGGATTGGGACAGAGGATGTGGAACCTGAACCCCCCACCCCAGCAGGAGCCCTGTCCCTGGGGACTCAGCAGTTCACACTGTGTGCCACATTCTGACCTCTCCGCCTTTGCAGGAGAGATGTCCACCCATCTGTGGGACCCCTGTGCCACAGAGAAACCCTCCGAGCACCTTGGTTCCCCTTCTTTCCAGCATCCCTGAGTTTTGTCTTCAGCAGTGGGGAGCCAAAAAAACCAAGTGATTTGGGAGAGATCAGCTTGGAAGAGCAAGTGACAGATAAAAAAGGCATCCCAGCACTGCCTGCAGCCGAGGCATTTCCAAGGTGTTGACAGTGAGGAGGAGGAGGGAGGTATACTTGGCTCCCAGCAGCTGGAAAAGAGAGCAGAATATGGTTTCTTTCCTCCCCCACAAGGAGAAGGGCTGGAGGTTCCCTTCTCTGGTCACAGCTTTACTTGGGGTCCCTGTGGAGAGGGAGGGGACCCACCCCGAGCAAGGACTGACCCTCAGGGTGGGGGCTAGGGCAGTCCCACGCTCGCTCCTCGTGGGGACTGAGGGTGCCCTGCTTCTGAAACCTGTCACCAGCTTGGGAGGGCCCTGCCCATCAATCACGGGTCCTCTGCTCCTCTCCACTGCCTGGGCTGGACAGGCTGGGTGGGTCACACACACCTGGGCTGGGAGGGGAAACAAGAACAGCCCCAGTTCCAGAGCTCCAGGAGCCTTTGGACAGCTGCCAGGGATGCCCAGGGTGGGATTGTTGGGGTGTCTGTGCAGGAGCAGGGGCGGGACTGGATGAAACCTGTGGGTCCCTTCCAGCTCAGAATATTCCATGATTCATTGTCCTCTTGGTACCACACCACGCTGTCACCTTTGGTGATTTTTAAAGGATTTTTAAATATCTTTAAAGGATTTTTAAATATCTTTCAAACCCACAGATTTTAAAGGATTCTGTAAATCAGTGTCTGAAACCCACGGCTCTGTGGGGAAGCTGGGGGTGCCAGTGAAGGCCCAGGCTGTGCAGTGCTTCCAGACCCTCTCCCCATCCCATTCTCTGCTCTCCTTGACATTGGAATTATGGTGCAGCCACCGCAGGGCTTTGTCTGACAGCTGCTCCACTCCGGGATTTCCTTACTTGATTTCTCAATTTGGGAGGTCTTGGGGGAACTAGTGGCTGAAAGGCCATTGTCTACCCCAGGCCTGGGAAGGACATCGGGACATGTGCCTGCACTGCTGGCCTGGGAGATTGCCTTGGACACACTGCACAAAGAGTCTGGGAAGCCACAAAACAGAGTCTGACTCATCTGCCTTCAGGAAGGACTTTCAGCCTCCTCAAAGGTCGCTGGTGTTTCTCTCACTTCTGTAAGGGCTGAGGTTGTTTACAGCAGGGCAAAATCCCCCCCAAGAGTCCCAAGGAAGGCACTGGAGCCCTTCCTCAAGGTGACCATTGCTGGCTGTGCCTCCTCCTGGGCCTCAGGGAATGTGGAGGGGCCTCCACAGTTCAGCCACTTTGCTATGGGAGGGCCAAGAGCTGCCATTGAACAGAGAGAAAGAAGAGATCCAAGGGGTCTGCTGAAGCTTCCAACCCTTTGCCAACCCTGTATCCCATCTCTGCAGGGATGGGATCTGCAGCAGCCCCTGCTCCTGGCACCTTCTTGATGGACACTGCTGGGGGGAGGGAGCGGAGCCAGGAGGAGCAGGGACAAGTTGTTCTTCCAGCCCAGGACCAGCTCATTAGCAAAGGACTCAGTTTTCAATGTCTGAGAGCTCAAGCAATGGGAGAGGTCAGGAATGCCTGGCAGAAAGGCCCTCCTGAGGCTGCCCTGGGACAGCACAGGGACAGCGTGGGGACTGAGAGCTCATATCCACAGGAGTCACACCAGCCTGGCACAGCTGGTCCCTGGGCTAAAGGCTGGGATCTGCCAGGGCCTCTGCTCCTGGGACAGCACAAGGACAGGGAGCAGATGAGGAGCGGGGCACTGAATGGGCAGGAATTCCATGGTGCATCTCCTGCTCTGCCTTTGACCCTGCTCCTCTCAAACTCTTGGGACAGTTTACACATTGCCTTTGAACGGGCATTTGCGTGAAGGCTGTTCCATGGCTGGGATGCTTGGAATGCTGGGATCAGGGGGCTGAGCACTCTGCAAAGTTCCACTCTGGCCTTTGGCAGTGAGGGAGCAGCACCCTACAAGAAATAGCTGTTTAATCATTTGTATCCCTTGCCTCATTATTAAAAGTGGGTCCTCCATCCACTTTCTGAAGATCTCAGAGCATGTTTGTAAATGCCAATTTAACATCTCAGAGCATGTCTGTCAATACCAGTTTAACTCAGCTGGTTTTATTGTCTGCAGGTCATGTCTGGGGACCAGCAAGGAGGGGCCGGGGGTCATGGACTGGTTTCTGCAGGCAGAGATAAAATGAGGCCCCTGGACAGAAGGAACAACCCAGTACCTGGGAGAATTCCAGTTTGTGCACAATGGGAAGAAAGGAGAAAAAGCCAGGATGTGAACACCCCTCAGACCAGAGGTTTGGGGCCCAGCAGAGCATCCTATAGACTGGATTTAGGCACTGGGTTGGCAACAGCACAAAAAATGAGAATTGCTCTGTGGGTTGTTCATCCATCTTGTGTCCCAGGATGTTCTGCACAACCAGAGCTGCTGGGAACATTCCTCACCAACCTTCCTTCCCCAGGCCAGTGGAGGAGCAAAGTCGCAAATAATTCCAGAGCCAGGAGGAGGAATGAGATGTCCACACTCCTCCAATGATGCTTTGTATCCTTGACACCCCCTTTCCTCACAACAAACCTCTTCCCCTTAGGAGCCACTCCAGGACCACTTTGTCCCAAAGGTCTGTGCTGGAAGGGACCCCTGAAGGTTTGTTCCCACACCAGCCCAGATCTCTGCTTCTGGGTCTACAATCCCAGAAGATTCTGAGCTGGAAGGGACCCACAAGGATCACCAAAGTCCAGCTTGGTAAATCTTGGTCAATTCAGCTGCTCCAAGACTTTCTCCACCCCTCTGGTGGCCTGTCCCAGGGCTTCACCACCATCCCAGGGAACAATATATTCCCAATTCCCAACCTGAGCCTCCTCTACTTCAAGCTGTGGCAACACTCCCTTGCCCTGTTGCCACAGAAATTGGCTGCATCATCCTTTAACCCCCGTGGCTCTGTGACCCCTCTTATCCTCCTGATTTTTGCCAGACCCAGTCATCCCCGCTCTTTTTTCATGTGTCCATGTCCCTCTCCACGGGGCCAGCACTTCTCCAGGTAACTGGAAGGTTTGGCCAGACCCTCCACAGGCACTATAACCACCCTGGAGCATGGCTGGAGCTCCTTGCAATCAGATCCAGAGCACTTTGGTGTCCCCAGCCCAGCCCAGCTCCAGGCACACATGGAAAGGGTCAGTGCTGCTGCAGGAGCTTCCCCTGCTCTGGGGTTTCTCTAGTTTGACCCTCAGTTGGTTCTTTTCATCCTGGACCACTGAGCATCCCAACAAGTGAAGGTGAATAATCTTCTGCCTTTGGATGCCCTGGGGAGCAGCAGGACAGGCCTGGCTGGCTTTTGTGTCCATCACATCCTGGCTGGGTATGAGGAGGGGAAAGCTCTGTGCTCCTGCCAGCAATCCTCGGGAGCCACCCCTCCTGCTGGAAGTGCAGCTTCTTTTAGGCAGCTGAAGAGGATGTGGTGACACAAAGCCAGGCACACTCTCAGCCCTTCAGAGCGGTTCTGGACACCCTCTGTAATCTGGTTTCTCTCCGCTGTGGCCGTAATTTCCATTTCCACATGAGGCACGACCAGGACATTCCCTTTCCTGCGCTTCTCTGCTCCCAGCGGCTCTTGCAGGGTTCGCTGGGACTCGCCAGGGGCTCTTTGCATCCTCCTGCTCCTGCTGCTGCTTCCACCTGCCCTGGGGCCACCGCAGCAGTTCAGGCAGCAGCCACCAGGCTGCTGTATTTCCCTGGAAATACCAGAACAGGTTCTGCATATGTAAAAGCCTGGGAACGGTGACTTTCTGTGAAGGGAATGAATATTCCTGAGCTGGCACCGGCTCCAGGCACAGCCTAATCCTAAAGAGCCTCCCAGCAGCTCCTCCTGCTTTTATCTCCTCCTTCCCAGCCACTCCAAGGGCTGCTTTCCTGCAGGGTCTGTTCTTCAGGCTACAGGAGGGGAAGGAGGGACTTAGTGCCCAGTCTGCCTTCAGAAGGGCTTAGTTTAGTCCCACATCCCAGTCAGAGTAATCAAGAAGGAAATTTCACAGAATCCCAGTGTGGGTCAAGCTGGAGGGACCCCAGAGGACGCTGTCCCCACGTCCTTCCTCACAGAGCTGCTCCAGCAGGTCCCCCCAGCCTGTGCTGGTTCTTCCTCCCCAGGTGCAGGATCTGCATTTCCCTGGTTCATTTCACAAAATTCACAGATTCACAGAATCACTGGGTTGGAAGAGACCTTCAAGATCATCAAGTCCAACCCAGCCCCAACACCTCAATTAAACCCTGGCATGGCATCCAGTGCCACATCCATGCCTTTTATAAACACATCCAAGGATGGTGAGTCCATCACCTTCCCTGGCAAGCCATTCCAGAACTTTATCACCCTTTCTGTAAAAAATTTTTCCTAATATCCAACCTATACCCAACGGAGGAAGCCCTGCCCCAGACCTTGTGACCCTCAAGCACAAGCAACACCCCTGCTCAGTGCTTTCACAAATAGCCACTCAGCAACAGGGGAGCCCCACTCTGGTCCTGCGTGGCCCTTTCTTCCAGCATCTCCCCCAGTGCCCCCGGAAGATGAGCACAGCTGGGTTGGGTTGTCCCACGCATAGTTTCCCACCCAGTCTTGAACTTTGGGAAACCCTGAGGAGCAGCAGCAGCGCTGCATCCCGGAACACTTCATCTAAATTCGGCCCAGACCCAGCACAACACAGACATGGAAAACCTCTGGAGGAGTGGCTTGAGCAGAAATAATGCTTTTCATAAGAAACAAACACTGGGAAACTTTGTGATTAAAATTTTATATGTTGAACATTCAAAAATACCAACAGCTCAAGTGAGCTGCATGTGTGAGTGGTGCTTAGAGATAAGCCAGGAATCTGCCATGAATATGGATCAAAGAGCCTTCATGGAAGAGCTCTATCCTAAAATTCTGTGTGTGAGGAGGTTGACAAAATATCCATGGAAGGCAAGTTAAAAAAATGAAAAAAAGGCAAGGAAAAGGATAAGAATTCACTCTGCTTCCTCAGCTGAGGATCTCCATTGGAGAGGGTTGGGGTGGTATGAATCTGGGAGAAGGGCTTTATCTGGGAAGTGCAATGGGAAATATCCACTCCAGGAGTGACTTTGGGGCCTTGGAGATTGATGCAGCTGCTGCTGTTCCTAACAATGTCTGCTTCCCTTGGGAATGCTGGGATTTGGATTATCTTGCTCTGGAAAGAACAAGCTCTGGCCCAGCCCCTGTGGAGTGTCTGCAAATGGGGAGTAGGGATGGGAATTCCTGTCTAAGGGCATTTCATGGAGATTTGGGCTCTCTGAAAGGTTTCCAGAGAATGGCGTGGAAATGGACAGCCTGGGAGAGCTGGAGGTGTTCACTGGAGAACAGAAGGCTCCAGGGAGAGCTCAGAGCCCCTTGCAGGGCCTGAAGGGGCTCCAGGAGAGCTGGAGAGGGACTGGGGACAAGGGATGGAGGGACAAGGCAACGGGGAAGGGCTTTAAGTTGAAAGAGAGATTTAGATGGGATATTGGGAGGGTGGGCAGGCCCTGGCACAGGGTGCCCAGAGCAGCTGTGGCTGCCCCTGGATCCCTGGCAGTGCCCAAGACCAGGCTGGACACTGGGGCTGGAGCAGCCTGGGACAGTGGAAGGTGTCCCTGCGCATGGCAGGGGTGGCACTGGATGATGTTTAAGGTCCCTCCCACCCAACGCATCCCATGATCCCATGATATTTCAGCACTTCCTTCAGTCTCCAGGGTTGTCACAATTCCTGCATTGGCCGGGAAGCTGGGAAAGGTTTGTGTGCCCTGAGGATCCTGAGCATCCTGCTGGAAACAGCACCTTTTGGAGACAACACTTAGAAGTTTGGTAAAGCTGATGCATTCCCAAGAAAATGCCTTTTCTTCCCAAATGGGTGTCCCAGGCTCCCTGGATTCCCTGGTCCTACAAGGGGACACTTGGAGCTGGGGACAATGGTTCTCCCCAAACACCTCAACTCCAAATCCCAGGGGCTGAATCCCTCTTTAACCCCTTTGTCCATCCATAAACCGCTTCTTGGTTTATTCCCCAGTTCTGCCTTTTACTACCACCTTTGCATATGTAAAAACCCACTTTTTTTTAAGCAGGTTTAATGTTTTTTCCTGATTTCCCACCTAAAGTAGGGCAGTTGTTTTATCCCTGAACTGGCTGCTGCTCTCTATGTAGTTAATAAGGTTTGCCTTCATTATTTACACAAGATTTTGTTTGTTTATTTGCACTTCTCCAGGAAATTTAACATAAAATGCTACCAGGAGCAAAGAAAAAGAATAATTTTGTAAATTTGTAGGATCTTAGGGAAAAAGGACAACAAAAGAACAACACAGAAATGATGTTCCCAACTAAAACATCAGAATTAAGTCTTTAGGAAGCCCTTGGTCACTCTGAGGAGCGAAAGGAAGGTTTGACATTATTTTAAAGTTGGTTTTTTTTTTTTGACGTTTGAAAGTGAGAAAACTGATTCACTTCAGCCACTACATTTTCTTTAAATGTGAGTCACAGGATGAGCCCCTCCTAGGAACCTGAACTCTGCAAATGCTTGTAATAAAGCTGAGGGATAAAAAGCAACATTTAGCCCTACTAATCATCAACGATATTCTGTTATTGTTAACGCCCCACTATCAAACACAAAGAAGGGAGCTGGGTAAAGTGTGAGCAATAGCAATGCAGGATCTGGCTCTAAGGATGGTTGTCAGGTAGCAGGAGCTCCCAGGCTGACAAATAACCCCAGGAAGATTAAAAAATATCTCAGGACCAAAGTAGGTCTGGCAATGAACCAACTCCTGGAGCAGCAGCAGGGATGGAGCCAGCAGAGATGGAGTAGAAGGTGGCAAACCTGGAGTGAGGGTGGCTGGGAGGTGATGGGAGGGCTGTCACCCTGTCCCACAGCACCAGGGTGGTGTCACCCTGTCCCACAGCACCGGGGTGGTGTCACCCTGTCCCACAGCACCGGGGTGGGGTCACCCTGTCCCACAGCACCGGGGTGGGGTCACCCTGTCCCACAGCACCGTGGTGGGGTCCCACAGCAGCAGGGAAAGGGGGAACTCCTGGAGGCCCAGGTCAGCTGTACCAGGAACTTCTGAGATCTCACTGAGGCTGCTGATGTTCACTTCCATTGTAATTTTAATGAGTTTATGTTAACAGGAATGAGATGCTCCAGAAGATGAACTTTTCCAGCAGCATTGGTGGGATGGGATGGGATGGGATGGGATGGGATGGGATGGGATGGGATAGCCCTGGCTGCCAGGAAAATAACAGCCATGCTGGTACAAATCAGCAGCAGCACAGGGATAAAATAACCACCCCTGGATGGCTTCCACCAATGGCAGATCATGCTGGGAGGGATTCCACAGCCTGAAGGAGCTGGGCAGGAAATCAGGATCAAATTCCTGTCCCTCCAGGATGGGGTAGGTGATGGGAAATCCAGGATGGCAGTGCTGGCCTCCTCCCTGCCTAGGCTAGGACACAGTCTTTGGCTCCCCACGGGCAGACTCAGACTTTCTCTTCATCTGTTGCCCTCACGTTATTAATATTCATGATCCCAATCATCCCTTTCCTGCTCAGGAAATTGAAAGCTCAAATAAAATGTATTAATGTGTCCATTTTCCTGCACATATTTCTGAGCCTGATTTCCCAGAAGTTTATCCAGGGCACATTCCCTGTCACAGAGCTTTCAGTGCTGAAGAAACAGCCAAGACACCAAAAGGCTGGAACAGGGAGAGCTCCACTGGGACCATTCCACCTTTCCAGTCCTCTGCTATTGCCACCTGGAGATGGCTCCAGGAGGGGATCAGGAATGGGGAAAACCTCCTGGAAAGGTGTGAGTGCTGGGTGCCAGGATCAGTGCGACATGGAATCCCAGCAGGGAATGCTCCAGGGACAGAGGGATGGGCACAAGAGGAGGAGCCTGTGGGGATGGGCAGGGCAGCAGGGGTGGGAGGTCCTGGGGTATCCTGGAGAGGGTGAGGAAGAGCATTGCCAGCAGGTCAGGGGTGTTCCTGCCCCTGTGCCCAGCCCTGGGGGCACCTCTGGGTGCTGTGTCCAGCTCTGGCTCCTCAGCACAGCAGGGACAGGAGCTCCTGGAGCTGAGCAAGGGCCTGGAGCAGCTCAGTGCCCAGGAAAGGCTGAGGGAGCTGGGGCTGCTCAGCCTGGAGAGGAGCCCCAGTGAGAGGGGCCTCGGCCCTGGCTGTGCCTGGCTGTCCCTGGCTGTCTGTCCCCAGTCTGTCCCAGTGTGTCCCTGTCTGCCCCAGTCTGTCCCAATGTGTCCCTGTCTGCCCCAGTCTGTCCCAGTGTGTCCCAGTCTGTCCCTGTCTGTCCCAGTGTGTCCCAGTCTGTCCCAGTCTGTCTGTCCCTGTCTGTCCCAGTCTGTCCCTGTCTGTCCCAGTGTGTCCCAGTCTGTCCCAGTCTGTCCCAGTCTGTCCCAGCGTGTCCCTGTGTGCAGGGTCAGGGCAGGCCCAGCTCTGCTCCAGGCCCAGCCATGGCCCCAGAGCCACGGGCAGGGCTGAGCCCAGGAGCTGCCCCTGCCCAGGAGGCAGAACTGCTGCCCTGGGCAGTGCCAGCCCTGAGCAGAGCCCAGAGAGGCTGTGGGGTCTCCTCCCTGGGGCCATGGCAGAGCTGTGAGCACAGCCTGCTGTGCCCTGAGCTCTGGGATGGCCCTGCTGGAGCAGGGAGGTGACACCAGGGACCCTCTGGGGGCCCTCCAGCCTGACCCACCTGGGATTCCATGATGTGGAGATGCAGCAGGGAATGGTCTCCTCAGCTGTGACAGACCAAGTGCTTCAGGCTGATCCCCAGGAGAGGAACTGCTAAAGCCAGACACAACATCCTGGCTGAGGTTGGGATCCCCAATCCAATTCAAATCCCATGAGGGCTCAGGGATGTATTCTCTCCTCCAGGAAAGGCACCTGCTGAAGGGCTGCTCCCAGAGCTGCTCCTTCGATCCCAAAGGTGGGAGTGCTCCAAACCGACCTGAAAGAGCAGAGCTGAGTCTCAGCCCAGGGCCAGCATCAAGGCAGAGGTCTCAGTTCCCCCAGTGTAGCTACTGGGATGTGTGCCAGTCCCTCACATGGGGACGAGTTCCCACCTCAAGCAATTCAGAATGGGACCTGATCCCACCATGGATCACACTGCAGCTCAGTGTGTCCTGCCTGCAGCTCCTGGGGACACTTCCAGGGAAATCTTCCCATGCTCTAATCAGATCTTCAGAGCCAAAATATTTTAAAAAAACTCTTCTAATTGGCTGTACAGATCCAAGAAGTTTATCCCACATCAGCTGAACCAGATCAACCATTGGCACAAGCACTGTGAGCCCAGAGCAACTGCCTTGAACTCAGCCCTGGCTTTAGGAGCTTTGCCTAAGCTTCATCATTTTGCACCCCTCACCTGCTAAAAGCACAAACCTGGATAACTCTGGGCTCAGAAAATGCATTTTGACCTCTTAATTTTGTAAATGGATCAGGATCAGGTATGAAATGTGGCTTTTGTAGAACTGTGGAATCACCAAGGCTGGAAAAGACCTTCCAGATCCAAGTGCAGCTTAGTCAAAAATGAGTGAGTTGAAATCTTCTAGGAAAAATCCTGATTCTCTGAGACTTCCTGAGACAGCTGTGCTTGGATGTGGTGCTCTGTGTGGGTTGGGACCAGAGTCATTATCATGTCCAGATGTTGCTGCTGAACTTCCCAACTGGACCCAGCATTCCCAGGAATTTTATGAGAAAGGAATGTGTAACCCTGCCCAGGGGCTCACACGCATGTGGGAGGGACATGGGGTGGGCTGTGTGGGGACAGTGACAAAATATCAGTAGGACAACACAGATCACAGGGCTTGGGGAAGCTCCCAGGAGGTGAAGCAGCTTCCAGGGAACTTCTCCAGCTCCTTGAATGCCTCCCATCTTAGCATAAAACTGTGGAAATAATAGCTGCAGTCAAATCGAACACTGAGTTATTTGCCCAAATTCCAGGGAAAACACCAAGCTGGCTGTTATATAAAAATCAGAAGTGGTGAAGCCACTGGCATTGAAAAGGTTATTTAATGTACAGCACTGAAATCACAGGTTCTGCAGAGCTCAGAGGCATTTCCTGGGCAATTTTCAGATTGCCCAGCACAGCCCTGGCTGGGATTTGATTCTCCTTTGATTCCCAGCATTACGAGGAGAGATGGAATTTTCCATAAGAATGGGTTTGGGCAGAAAGGTCTAACAGACAAATGAGGGAGCACCAGAGAGAAATAACATTGTAACATCCCTGGAGAGAGTGAGGAGGCAGTGCCCTGCTGAGAAAATGGCAGAGGGATCAATTCCAACAGGGACATCACTGGGATTGGAGGAGAATGAGCAGGACAGGATGGGCAGGGGGAACCCTTTGGGGAGCAAGACCTAGTGAGGAGAAACCCTTTAAGGCTGAACAATTATTGAGTTCCATCACTGAGAATGAAAGGAAACCTCTTCTGGTAAACCACTGTCAGGCTGGGCAGAAATTACTGCTGGGTGAAAGTCCCCCAGAGCAAGGATGGGGGAGCCATCTGAAGGCTCTGGGAGTCCTCTGAAAACAAAAAGCAAACAGGGAAGACAACAACCATGGAAGCTGCTTTTCCCCATCTCTGCTTTTCCCCATTTTCACCTCTGAGGCACTGTCTCACTGTCCCTGTGCTTTTCACCACTCCAAGCACGGCAGAGCCAATGGGAAATGTGAGTACTCCCATCTCTGACAGCCTTCAGTGCCCTCCAATTTCATCTTCAGACAAGTCCAGGCCTGAGTCCTCAGCTCAGGGATGGTGGCTGGGCAAGAATTCCCTGCTGGCTGCTGGGGAGTTACTCACCAACAGGGCAAGGGCTGAAAGAAGCCAGCAGGGTTTTCTGACAAACAACTGGCCAATTCCAGTTAGTAACCAGGAAAAAGTAAAGTACTACATTTCAGAGAATCATGGAATATCCTGAGCTGGAGGGACCCACAGGGATCATCCAGCCCAACTCCTGTCCCTGCCCAGACCCCCAACAACCCCACCCTGTCCATCCCTGGCAGCGCTGTCCAAAGGCTCCTGGAGCTCTGGCAGCCTCAGGGCCGTGCCCATTCCCTGGGGAGCCTGGGCAGTGCCAGCACCCTCTGGGGGAAGAGCCTTTCCCTGAGCTCAGCCTGAGCTGCCCTGGCCCAGCTCCATCTGTTTCCTGGGTGCTGTCCCTGTCCCAGAGCAGAGATTGGAGCTGCCCTCAGGAGGATGTTGAAGACCCTGATGAGTCTCCCCTGTCTCCTCTTCTTCAGCCTGAAAAAACCAAATGACGTTACATTTTTAGATCTGAAATATGAGATTATGAGGGTCACAGGATCACAGGATGATGGAATGGTTTGGGATGGAAGGGACCTTAAAGTTCATCCTGTTACACCCCCTGCTATGGCAGGAATACCTTCCACTGTCCCAGGCTGCTCCCAGCCCCAGTGTCCAGCCTGGCCTTGGGCACTGCCAGGGATCCAAGGGCAGCCACAGCTGCTCTGGGCACCCTGTGCCAGGGCCTGCCCACAATTCCTTCCCAGTATCCAACGTGGCTGGCATTAGAGCCTAGGCTGAAGAGAGAGAGGTTTCCCTGGATGACAGCCACGGGACTGTGGATTGAGAGCTGCTCAGGCTGAGTTGGGCTCTGTGCAGCAGCAAGATGCTGTCTCATTCAAGGAGAAAGCCAAGAAGAAATTAAATTCTGAGCACTGGAATGCACTTAATCATTGGCCCGTGAACTTCTCAGTGCTTTCTGATGAATGAAGAGAGTGTTCCCTAATTCCCTGGGCACAGGAAAGCCGGGATGTGCCGGGCACAGCCACTGAGTTCACAACTTCACAGGCAGCACTTCCACCACATGCAGCTCGTAAAAGCAATTGACTGGAAAGCACTTTAGAAACTTCTCCTCTCACTCAGTCCTGTAAGGGCCAGGAAGAAGCAGCTCTAGAAAGCCAGGAAAAATGGGAGAGCAGGTACCCTGCATAAAGAAGAAAAGGCATTCAGAGCTGAGCTGAATTCATGCATGAGCAGGGGGACAGCTCAGGACTTGAGTGCCACTGAAATCTTGGGACAAAAGTTGCTGTGCAGACAAGCTGGAAAAGATCCAAACCCAGGAGGAAAGATCCAAACCTAGGAGAAAAGATCCAGACCCAGGAGAAAAAACCTGGTAAATCTGTGATGTTGGGGACAAGGGCACTTTAGCTCAGGTGAGGAGGGTTCTGAGCTCACAAACCTTTGCCAGCACTGCGGTTTCAGTCCCTGCAGGAATGGAGGGATAATGTGATGCTCCTTCAATGGAATCATTCCATCTTTTTCAGGCTGGGCTCGTGTAGGTGGGCAGGATGCAGCAGTTGGAGCCCTTCTGCCAACTCCTCCATTTGGGTGAGAAAGCACCACTTTTAGCACTCACCTCCCATTCTTCTCCTCGGAGTGGCAGCCCCTGGAATCGGGGCCACATGATCCGCCCTTGGCTCACACCTCCAGCCAGAGGAGCCAGGAGGTGCTGACACGCTGGGAAGTCAGCCTTCAGCTCTGGCATTTGGTGCTGACACACTCACAAATAATGCAGGAAACCAGCACCAGAAGCCCAGGTCAGATGGAGATGCTCGAGCCAGCCCTGGGTGAGGAGAGAGCTCCAAGGGAGCTGAGCTAGGAGCTCTCAGCACAAGTCAGAATCAGCTACGGGGGATGCTCCAGTTTTGGTTTTGATATCTCTGTGCAGCTCCCAGTTCTGGGTTTGATGCATTGGGCCCCAAACCTTCTGAGATTTGACCCCTTTTTTGAGGTTTTTCTCTGCTCTGTGGAGGCATCTCAGAACTGTGATCTCAGCTGAGAACATTTGGAGGGAAGTGTTGGGGAGGGCGTGTGGAGCTGAAGCCAAAGCTCTGCCCACCTGCAGTCAGGTGATTCTTGCCACAGGTTGTCAGGGAGGGTTTTAGTCCTTGCTGGCTCCAGCCCCAGCTCTGCTCTGGCTGGGACTGAGCAGCAGAGGGGCTGAGGAGCCAAAGGGAAAATGCTGGAACTTGGAGCAGAACAGTGTGCCCAAGTACTCACCCTGAGAAGTGACAGCTTGGACAATTACCTGTGTAAAACCAAGAAACCCAGAGATAAACAAGGCCAGAGCAGAGACAGTGACATCTGGAAGGTCAGGAGAGAGCCTGGGGAGATGGAACTGCTGGGGAGAGGAATCACCTGAGAGGAGAAAAGGGCTGAAAGGCTGTTAGAGGGGTTTACGGCTGAAAGGCTGTTAGAAGGGTTTACAGCTCTATTTCCGTGGTGATTAACAGCCTCTGCCACTGCCTGCAGCTACTCCTCACTACACACCCAGTAAAGGAGCTGCGATCTGGCTCCTGCACAGAGCCACGGGGGTCCCCTGTCCTGTGTCCCTGTGTCCCTCTCCCAAAAAAACACATTACAAATGGTCCTAAGGAATCACTGGTTATTGCCCTTCCTCCTGATGCTGATGTGGCATTGGGAAGTGCTCATGGAGAGCAGTGGCAGAGCAAGGAAACTGCTTTTGATGATGCAAACCAAGAGAACTCTGTGAAGGAAAGTACTGGAATTTTCTGAGCTTACTCAAGTTCTTTCATTCAAATGATGAGAGAATATTTTGCCTTTTTTATTCAGGTTCTTTAAAATAAAAGGTTCACTAACAGGGAAAATCTCTGTCAATTTGAAACAACAAAACCCTGTCATTTAGAGAAAAAGGAGTCTGAGCGCTGTCACATGGGGAATATTGACACAGAGCATTTTCTCATTTCCAAAGCAAAATATTTCCTTCTAGAAAATGTGAAAATGAGGTATTTTGACATGTTCAAAAAATTCTCTTTTACTGCCTTCTCTGCTGAAAGCGTTTGGCAAATTCAGGCGGCAGCAATGTAAAAAAGTTTCCGTCCCTGAAACTTCCAGCCTGTGGATAATTGTGTTCAGCTCAGACCCCACCTCAGCTCTGGTAGCTGTGCAGCTACAGGTGTGTGGATCCAGGTGCTGATGGATCTGCTCTGCTCCTTCTTGTAAATCCCATCCTGCTCCCTGTGCTGAAATGCCTGGGAGTGCCTGGGTCATAACTGGGAGGAGTCAGAGGTGTAGGTGCTTCTACTGGCAGCAGAATTCATGGACTTCCAGAGTACTTTGGGCAGGAAGGGATCTTACCACTCATCATACTGCCATTACTGCCATGGCAGGGACACCTTCCACTGTCCCAGGCTGCTCCAGCCCCAGTGTCCCCAGCCTGGCCTTGGGCACTGCCAGGGATCCAGGGGCAGCCACAGCTGCTCTGGGCACCCTGTGCCAGGGCCTGCCCACCCTCCCAGGGAACAATTCCTAATTCCCAATATACCACCCATCCCTGCTCTCTGGCAGTGGGAAGCCATTCCCTGTGCCCTGTCCCTCCATCCCTTGTCCCCAGTCCCTCTCCAGCTCTCCTGGATCCCCTTCAGGCCCTGCAAGGGGCTCTGAGCTCTCCCTGGAGCCTTCTCCTCTCCAGGTGAGCACCCCCAGATCTCCCAGCCTGGCTCCAGAGCAGAGGGGCTCCAGCCCTTGGAACATCTCTGGTGCCTCCTCTGGCAGCTCCAGGTCCCTCCTGTGCTGGGCCCAGGGCTGGGGCAGCTCTGCAGGTGGGGTCTCACCTGAGTGGGGCAGAGAGAGGGGCAGAATCCCCCCACCCCATCCCCATGCTCAGGTGTCCCCTGTGTCAGATCCCAGCTGCCATCGCTCCCTGATCACTGATCCATGAAATCCCAATTGTTCCTTCATCCTTTTGCCATCTTATCCCAGGGCAGCCCATTAGAACTTGGGGAAACACGGAATTGTGATGAGGAGGCCCTGGTTACCAAATGTCAGGCTGCATTTTTAGTTCTGAATGGAATTAATTTGCCAGTTCCCTCGTTAAATGTCAGGTCCTTATGACTTGTATACATTAAACAATTCACAAATTGGAAAGCACTTGTGTAATCAAGTTAAGAGTCAGGTGGGCAGATTTCCTGCACCTAAACAAACCTGAAACTTCCCTTTTCCAATTAATACTTCATTTTATAACAGCCGCCACATTAATTCTTAATTAAATGCTTATTTGAGACACTCTACTGATTAGTGTGAACTAATAAGGAACAATACGAATTGTTTATCCAGCTTCCACTTACTTTCCTTCATAAAAAGGAATTGGTGTTTGGTTGACTCCTTTCATGTCTGGCTTTGCCCTAAAATGATTTACTTCCAGAGGAACTTCACAGGAACAGGTTGGATATGGGAGAGAATTTCCTCACTGAAAGGGCTGGCAAACATTGGAACGGGGAGTGGAGGATTCTGCATCCCTGGAAATGCTCTGTGGATGAGGCCCCTGGGGACATGTTTAGTGGTGACCAGCATGATGGTCTTAGAGGGGTTTTCCAACCTTAATGATGCTGGGATTCTGTGGTTAGAAATCATGGAAGGATTGGGCTTGGGAGGGACGTAAAGGGACATTTACACAAATGTTCATGATGCTCTGATTGTGGCTGGTCTGCTTTGATCCAGGCAACCACAGGCTAAAAACCTCTGTAATGAAAGTTTCATGTCCGTCTTCCCAGCTAATTCCCAAAAAATCTCCAGAAGGGACTTGTCCAAATGCCTTTTCAATCCAAAACCAACCCAAAACCAGAGGCAATGTTGTTCTTAGCTCATGCTCAGAGCTTGTGCAGAGGCACCTGAGCCTCCCCAGACTCTGTAGCCCCCTGTCTGGGCAGGGAGAGCTCAGCCCCTCCAGCCTGAGCTCCCCCTGCCCGGGAGTTGGAGCATTTCCCAACAAACCCAAGAACCTCTGGCACTGGGAGTGCTGAGCTGGCATTTCATGGCCCTGTCCCCTCTCAGAGCTCCTGCATTCTCACCCTGTGGCTCTGTGTGTGCACTCAGAGCTGTTTGCACCTGCATTTATGATGGCTGTTATTGACCATGAACTTGTCCTGGCGTTTTATCACTTTTTATCACCTCATCCTTCAGAACTGGGAGCTCTTCCCTCAGATTTTCAGAAGCACCTTCAGGTTTGACTGTCCTGGAGGCTGTTGAAGCACAGAAAATTTGGATGTTTGAGAACCACACCTTACAAAACCAGCAAAAACTTGCTGGTGAGAAAGTTAAAAGACACAAGGTCAGGCCAGATTTTTGAGAAGCTCTACTGGCATATTCCCTTGCTCGAAGAAGCTCATTGACTCTCTTGGTCAGCCAGAGGACACAAGAGGCTTCTCTCCTCACTCAGGACAGGTAATTTTCCTTCAGGTCTGTTAATGAAGGGACTTTTTGAAGGATTTTTTGAAAGACAAATTCGTCATCTGGATTTTGTACCTATGAACTCCTTTGTTATTAACCTATGAATCCTTTACTAACTCCTATTTATCAGCTATTAACTCCTTCAAAGATTTATCCAATTTTTGAAGCAGGACTTCTTTATTTCTATCTAAACATCCTTTTTGACCACTTTTCTCAGGCTCTGATCCCTTGATGTTGTTCATGGGTTTGCTGCACTATTCAAGCACAGTTCCCCAGGAGGGCAATTCCCATGGACATCAGCAGGTACTGTCAGAATTGTGACCTGACAGTCATGGAATCACTGAGGCTGGAAAAGACCTCCAAGATCATCAACCCAAGCTTCAACCACCACCTCCATGGCCACTAAAATGTATCACAAATTGCCACATCTGCTCCTTTCTGAACATTTCCAGGGATGGTGATGCCAGCACTGCCCTGGGCAGTGGAGCCAATGTTTCATCACTCTTCAGTGAAGAATCTTTTCCAGATATCCCACCTGAACATCCCCTGGTGCAACTTGAGGCCGTTTCTCCTTGCTCAATGTCCTTGTGGTGCCCAGGAGGCGTCACTGCAGGGGAACTGCAGGGGACACAGAGTCTGCAGGAAGCAGAGGATGCGGGAATGCTGCCCATGCCAGGAAAACCAGTCCTAACCCAACACCACTGAATAAAAGCTTTCAAGGCTCTGCACAGGCTGAATTCACTGAAATATCAGGAGAGCAGAGACAGGGGAGGAATAAACACATAAATGGGAGCTTTCATTATGCCCACACAAGAGCTTGCAATGAGCTCAGGTACAGAAATCATTGCACACACTCCAAATGACATTTCCTGGGAGCAAGAGCTCTGAGATGCCATCAGCAAAGAAGAAATTCTCAATTTAATCCTGCTCCAGGTGCAGCCATCAGGGTGGCTCTGGAATGGTGATCATTGGGTTTGTGGGAGGGAGAGAGAGCCACAAGTGGAAATCTGTGATCACCTCTGAATTTCTCCAGCTGCTCCCAAGCTTCCTTTAAAAGCTGGCTCCTCATTTGTTGCCTTTCCTTGCTAGAATATTGGGATTGATTTAAGGAACACTTTGCACAACCCATTGACAGCAATTCCAGCTCTGAATTCCTTTAAACCTCTTGGGTGGGTGCCATCAGTTCCTGCTCATTTCCCACCATTCCTTTTATTCTTTAAAGCTCCTCCTTAGGAGCCCATAGCTGGTCAGGCTCAGCCCCTGTAAAAATCCACTTCCCTGAACTCTCCATAGCAGCCCCAAAGCAAAGCCATAAAACCTTCCCTCTTTTCTGGAACCTTTATGTTCCAGGAGATATCTTTTTAAACCTTATTTGATAATGTTCTGGCAGGTGTTCTTCTAATGTATTTGGAAAAAAATATCTTCTATTTCAAGCTTCAGTTCTTCATCACATTTGCAGTTTCCCAGAAGTTTGTTCCTCTTAAATTCTGGTTTAAGTCACAAGAGCTCCTCTCTATTTTTCTTTTTAAAAATTTACTTACTCATTTAATATAACCCTATTTAACTCTAATCATTCTCCTCACCCCATGATTTGACCATTTTTGGGCTGTTTCTGTATTTTTCAGTGGATGATGTGCCCTCACCATGTTCTGCTGACCCTGTACCCAAATAAGTCTATTCCACCTAAAAATACTTTGCCCTTTCTGCTGCTCCTTTTACTTTTTCTCCTCCTTTTTGTAATGTTTTCTTCATGGCTTTTTAAAGCAAGATTTTAATAAAGGGGATTTCCACTTGTGGCTCTCTCTCCCTCCCACAAACCCAATGATCACCATTCCAGAACCACCCTGATGGCTGCACCTGGAGCAGGATTAAATTGAGAATTTCTTCTTTGCTGATGGCATCTCAGAGCTCTTGCTCCCAGGAAATGTCATTTGGAGTGTGTGCAATGATTTCTGTACCTGAGCTCATTGCAAGCTCTTGTGTGGGCATAATGAAAGCTCCCATTTATGTGTTTATTCCTCCCCTGTCTCTGCTCTCCTGATATTTCAGTGAATTCAGCCTGTGCAGAGCCTTGAAAGCTTTTATTCAGTGGTGTTGGGTTAGGACTGGTTTTCCTGGCATGGGCAGCATTCCCGCATCCTCTGCTTCCTGCAGACTCTGTGTCCCCTGCAGTTCCCCTGCAGTGACGCCTCCTGGGCACCACAAGGACATTGAGCAAGGAGAAACGGCCTCAAGTTGCACCAGGGGATGTTCAGGTGGGATATCTGGAAAAGATTCTTCACTGAAGAGTGATGAAACATTGGCTCCACTGCCCAGGGCAGTGCTGGCATCACCATCCCTGGAAATGTTCAGAAAGGAGCAGATGTGGCAATTTGTGATACATTTTAGTGGCCATGGAGGTGGTGGTTGAAGCTTGGGTTGATGATCTTGGAGGTCTTTTCCAGCCTCAGTGATTCCATGACTGTCAGGTCACAATTCTGACAGTACCTGCTGATGTCCATGGGAATTGCCCTCCTGGGGAACTGTGCTTGAATAGTGCAGCAAACCCATGAACAACAGCACCAAGTGACCAAACTGAGGAGTTATCTCCCCAAAATGGGGTTTATGAACTACTCTCACTTCTCTTCCCCAGCTGGAAAATTGGAGATTCCTTCCTCCAAAAGCTCCCTCAGCAATCCTGGCCTGGTTTCTCCTGAGGAGCCCTGACCTCTGCAGTGAAGAGGTTCCCAGGGAATGGTGGAATGTAGGGAGGAGGTTCCTAGGGAATGGTGAAATGCTGAGACACCTTTCAGACTCCCATTAAAATCCTGATCCCCCCACCAGTGATGTTCAATAAATCCCGTTGTGCTGTGACCAGAGCACAGCCAGAGAGGCTGTGACCTCTCTCCCATCCCTGTCGGTCCACGGGGCCAGGCAGATCCCTGGCTGGAGTTTGCCAGACTTGTTGGATCATTATTTCCTGTCTTCTCTCAGATTTCTCAACTCTTCCACCTGTGGATGGCATATCCTGCTACCCACTCCCATAATCAGTGAAAATACTCAGTTCGGAGAAATCTCCTTTTCCAAGAGCTCAAGGAGGCAGCTGGAGCTCTGTCCCAGTTACCACTTTTCCTTAGTTAGCTCTGCTCTGGGGGGTGAAGCTGCAGACAAAGGAGCACACGGGTATGGAAAAATCCCCTTTTCCCTAGAGCAGGTCCTGGAGAGCAGCAGGGAGAGTCAACTGGGACCACCCCAAATGAGCTGCATGGTGAGAACAGCCCAAGTTTTGCTCGTGCACCATGGTGCACCTTGGATTTAATAGCAGAGAGCCACAAATTTGGGAGTGTGTGTGAGAAAATGATGGAAAATTGGGATTTCCTGGCACCTGCTTTGGCCTCCCCACCAACACAAGGGTCCTGCAGGGCCAAGTGACTCAGAGAGGACACAGCCCCTGCAGGGAGAGCTCAGGGTCACCAACCAGCTCCTCCTCCATGGACATCTTTGTGGTCTCTGACCCCATGGAAGCTCCTGGAGAGCCATTCCCAAGGAACAAACCTGGCAGCTCAGGCAGAAATTTCCCTTCAAGGCAAATTTTCAGCTAAAACTTTGCCAGAAGGAGAAATTTGTCCCTCTGAAGTTTCCAGTTTCAGTGTGATTTTCCTCAGGATTCCTTTTAAATATTGGGATGTTATATATGACGGTTTTAAGGATTTTTCTTTTTTCTTTTTTTTTTTTCTTTTTTTTTTTTTTAATGCCTAGAGGCTTTGGAAAATTATTTTGTAAGTCTAAGAGCTTTTATTTTTTTCTGTTGGAAATTTTCGTGGGCAGGAGGAAGAAGCAGTTCCCAAGCACATGTCAAAAAAAGAAGCCCTTGTCCTGTGCAGCTGATCCTGGTGGCCTCTGAAGGTCCGGGATTCTCCCTCCAACTCCAGAATGGGCTCACCCTCAAGTATTGTTTGACATCATGCCAACAGTGAGAGCAGACACAGCTTTATTTCTTTTCCGCAGGTACCAGGGAACTGTTCCTCAAGATTTCCAAACGATTCCTTCCTCCTGGGCGTGAGCAGTGAGTAGACACAATTCTGTGCTGGCCCAACCTGTGTCAGGTAGAATTTCTGTCCATCCAAAATCCCCATGAATTTATTTTGGGAAGCCGTGCATCAGCAGTTCTGTACAAGGTCCCTGTCTGTCAGCAGGACCAGCACTGGGAAACTCCCAACAGGGATAGGAGATGGTCTTGCTTCCTGCTCCATGGCACCAGGCCCTTCCCAAGGACAGGAAAAGCCCTCTCCACCTGTGGAAATCCCCAGTCCTGTCAGCAAAGAAGGGCCCTGTCTAAAGGAAAGGGAAATAGAGACATTATGACAGTTCTCAGGTGGTGTTTCACTCTAGTAAAGAGCTTTTTCATGGCTAGGAGTTAGCAATTCCTATATTCCCTTTAAGTTCTGCTCAGCCTAAACAAATATTAAATAAGAAATGGGATTTAGGGGAGGTGGATCAATTCCTGCAGCTAGACAGGGATTTTTGAAAGGCAGGATCCAACCTCCTTGCATGGATTGTGCAGCTGAGGGCACTCTGGATAAATTCATCTTGGGGTAAAGATTCCTCTTCAACATTCAGGTTTTACCTGCACCAGAACAAGAGAGGCACAGCCAGATGGATTTATCAGTGGAGCAGTGGAAACACAGCCCCAGGCACATCCAGGGAATATTGATTTATTGCTAATCAAGGCCAGGATGTGTGAGGGTAATTTCTGTGCCAGGCAGATGACCCCAGGTGCTGCAGCTGGGAATTGCCCACTGAAGCACAAGATCCATGTCCTGGGTGAGTCAGGGCATCTTGGAAGCGAGGAAGAGAAAGATCTGCTGACAGGAGAGGGCTTTGCACTGGTGGGGACCCTCAGGAAGGGGCTGTTTGTTCCCAATGATGAAAATCCCAAAGCAGAGGGTTTTATCCAGGTTAATTTGTAGCTTCCATTACCCTGCCTTACATATCCTCATCCTCATCTTCATGGCACCATCCAAGGGGTGTCCAGCAGGAAATCTCGGGAATGCCAGGGGGAATGCTGAGTTCAGGAGGAAGAGCTGGTCCTGGTGCTTCCCCCCATTCCTGCCCAGCTCAGGCTCCAGCAGGACCCTCCTGCTGCAGGAGAACAGCTCTTCCTGTTCACACAGGTTTGCCTCCAGTTTGGACCTGAAGGATCCCACTTTAATCTTTCCCTCCTCCAGGCCATGCACCTTCCATCCAGTTTCCCAGTGGTTTCCCAAAATGCCACTGCTGCTTTTCCCAGTTCTGCCTGCAGGAAGCTGGAAGGGTCCATCAGGGCAATCCCTGGTGATCCAGAGCTGTCCACACCTGGGATCTGGCAGGAATTTGACTCCTCTCTGTTGGGTAAGATGAAACAGGAAAGCCTTATAAATATGATTGCCTGGCAAAAGATTTTGAGAATATGGAAACTATAAGTGAGATTGAAATGAAAGCAAGCTTTGAGATATCTTAGTTACTGAACAACTGGAAAACAATGGTATGGCCAGCTGAAGGTAATCCCCTTTTGATGGAACAATCCCCTCTGCTTGCAGACAGGTCCAAGGGTCAGAGCAGACCCTACTAGCTTGGCAGAAGGGTCCGAATTTAGGGTTTAAAATGTAACACAGTACAGTAATGTAATGATTCTTATAGGCTGTGTATAAATGCTGTAGGATTTGTATCTTGTATTAGATTGGTTAGTGAGAATTAAAATATTCAGCACAGAAGAAGACTTATTGTATTGTAACAAGAACCTCGCTCTCTCATCCTCTTTACCACACTCCTGCCTTCTCTTCACCACTCTCTTTACCTCTCTCTCCTCTTTGGGGCCTGCTCCGAGCTGTGGCTGGCAGCTCTCTGCACCCAGGCCCTTTGCAATAAACCACAAGTTCCAGACCTGGCTTCAGAGATCTCTCGTCTCCATCCGTCTAGACAATCCTACCCCCCATTGCTCCTACACCGCTCCAGCAGGAGCTGCTTTCCTTGGCTCCTCACACCTTCACACCAGGAGGAGCCAATCCCAGTGACAAACACAGGGCCAAATCCCTCCGATCGGGAGCCTGCCTGGAAAACCGAGGTTCAGGACAGTGCTGATTTTCTGTCATTAATTTGGGGAGTAGATTTATCATAACCATGGGTTCTGGTGTGATTCCAGTTCTAATCCCACTAACGAGATGAGCTGCCCAGCTGGTACTTAATGTGGCTGAGAGTGGAATTCTCCTGCTGGGAAAAGCAGCCACGGGGAACAGGAGCAGGGCTGGCTAACGAGGCTTAAAGTGCAGCAGGGACCTCTGAGGAGGAGCTGTGACACTGCTGGACCAGCACAGAAAGGGGGATTTAGGTTTAGGGGATCATCATAATGCTGATGAAGGGAAGGTTTTATTCCATTAAATAAAGATGAGGGAGCCTAAAGCTACCTAACTTCTCCCAGATTAACGGGAGGAGAAAATTCCCTGGGAAGCACTCAGAGGGAAGCTCAGCCATGGAACGGTCACCACAGAAAATTGGCAGGAGCATCACTCTGCCTCTCTTGTGTCTCCCCAGCCCTGTTTAGTCACAGGTTTAGACCATTCCCAAGTATTGTGTGCCCTGCCTACGAGTAGGCTAGGACTAGGACTGACTCACGTTTTTTTATGGTGGTCAAGGAAAGCTCCCTCCCGACCACTTTGTTCTCCTTGGGAGCCTCACTGACCACAGATCCCCTTTTCCTTCCCCAGCCTTCAGTGTCCCAAATTCCTTAGACCTTCTGGGAATGAGCTCAGAGCCCAAAGCTACATTAAGTTGCCACACACAGAGGCACAGCCCCACAGCTGATGTTCCCAGAACCTCCTTCCCTCCTCCCTCCTTCTCTCGTGCTTTACGTGGTTATTGTTCAAACTTAAAACACAAAACCCAAAAAAGCAGATCCTCCAAGGGCAAAGAGTAGAACAAGAGCAAGAGGAAGGGAAAGAAGTCGCAGCTGTGAGCTCCGCATCACCTACTGCACCCTAGGAGAGGGTGGGAGCCCCACTGCTCTGGAGCCAGGCTGGGAGAACTGGGAATGTCCAGCCTGGAGAAGTTTCATGGACACCCCAGAGCCCCTTCCAGGGCCTAAAGGGGTTCCAGGAGAGCTGGAGGGGGACAAGGGACAAGGGAGGAGGGACAGGACACAGGGAATGGCTTCCCACTGCCAGAGGGCAGGGATGGATGGGATATTGGGAAGGAATTGTTCCCTGGGAGGGTGGGCAGGCCCTGGCCAAAGGCTCTCATAGTGCTGCACAGCCAAACTGCCGTTTCCATGCAGGTCATCTTTATTCATTCCCTGTACTCCAAGGCAGCTTTAAAGGTTCAGGTGAAGGCTGAGCCTGCAAATTCTGGCAAGACAAGTTGGTATTACTCAGAAACAATCCCCATCAGAACAGGCCAAACAAATGTGACCCTCGTTGTCTCCAGCCTCAGCTGCCCTATTTCATTGCTGCCTTTCTCCCTCTGAGCTGAATCATTTGAATCTGTGCAGGATTCACCCATCCTGCTGCATCAAGGGCTCAGCCAGACAGGGGCTGACACCACGTGTTGGGGACAGCAGCAAAGTTCCCTGAGCAGTTCCCTAAAAACAGGGGCAACTTGAAGGGAAAAATGCCAAAGGCTACAAAACGCAGACACCTAGATTGATTTGGGTTGGAAGAGTCTTAAATCCCATCCAGTGCCACCCCTGCCACAGCCAGGAACACTTTCCACTGTCCCAGGCTGCTCCAAGCCCCAGTGTCCAGCCTGGCCTTGGGACTGCCAGGGATCCAGGGGCAGCCACAGCTGCTCTGGGCACCCTGTGCCAGGACCTGCCCACCCTCAGATACTGGGAGCAACTCCTTCCTAATATCTGAACCTGCTCTTTTTCAGTTTAAAGGCTTTATCCTCCTTGACTTTATCCTCCTTGACAAGGATATTGTATTTTTTAATTTTAAATTAAATTTAATACACAATTAAAATACAATTGTGTATTTCCTGTTCTATCCAGGAGCAGGGATAATTTTCACAGCCTGAGGGATGCTGGGCCCTGGCTCTTCAGCCAAACCCTTTTCCTGGGAATTATCTCCCCATTACACTTCTGTACCTGAAAAACTGTCCAACTGTACTCCCAGGTGTCCCACAGAGTCTGTCCATGCAGCCCTTGGAATTTCTTACCGATGGGCACCTCTGTACTTAACCAAGGTGATTTAAATGATGGCTTAAAGGACAAGGCTTAGTTTAAAGTGCAGAAACTTTGGTTTACCAAGGTCCTCTCAAAATATTCTCCTGCTGGACAGCCTCAGGTAGGTGAACTCCTCCTTTGTCAGCCCTCCAGGACACTGCCAGTGTCACTTCTCATGAGGAACAGGCTTTGAAGGGGTGTTTTAAGCACTCTCAGCTTATAAATATTTCATCTTTCTGTAACAGGTGCTGTAGCTGCGCAGCCACTCGTGCACATCACATTTACCTGGTGTGAGTGAAACCAGGAGCTGGCAGCTTGCAGAGCCAGGTCAGCACTTTATCCTCTGAGCCAGCACCTCTTGGCCCCACTTCCATCCTCAGATGCCTGGTCCAAGCTTTCAGCAGCTTTTCAGTGAGGGACTATCACTCCAAGAGGAAGCACAGCAAACAAAGGGCTGATAGAATCACTGGCAACCCTGGAATTAATAAAAAAATCTCTAAAAAACCCAAATTCTTTTCTCTTATTAGGGGGGGAAAAACTCCTACATGTTTTATTAGAGTTTTTATGACAAATTAAACTGCTCTGAGAACAACAGCTCTTCCTGGAGCATGGGAAAACTTCTTCCCCACAGGAAAGTCATTCAAAGGAGAGGAGGGAGAGGAGAGAACTGATGAAGGATCCTCTGGAGCAAAGAGGAGCTCACTGCAGACAGAGCCCAAACTCCAAAAGACTTGAGAAAGAAATGAGGCCTTATTGAGATTTTAAAAAAGAATGTAAAAGAAAGCATTGAAAATGTTGCAATCTGAGGGAATTACAGATTAAATTACTTCAATTTTTAATTCTGAAACTCTCCATGCAATTCCTAACACTGGCAGTGCTGAGACCCCTCCTGCTCTGAGAACCTCTCCCAAATGTCCTCTTTCTGTAAAAGTTCTTTTCTAGCATTTTATGGAGTGGGGATTTGCAATTTTGAGTTAAAAATTCAAATCCAGGCCATGCCCTATGGGAAGGCCACCCTGAGGATATTGTGGATCCCCAGGGCCTGCCTGGGATGCAGGCACCAAGCTGGGAGATTCTGCTGAACACTACATTAAGAAAGGGTCCATAGAGCCAAGAAAGGCCAATTAAATATTGAATTTTCTTGTGTGGAGAACTCTCCAGCTCTGCAGGAGCCAGGAGCCTGTGTGTCACCAGGAAACTTCCCTTAGGCAGCAGCAGAAGTGACGTGTGAGGATGTGAAGGAAGCACCGGGATGCCATCAATTAGTTTGGAGCTGAATGGGGAGTCCTGGGAACATCAGAGGCAGGATTCAATCTGTTGGAAGTGGGTGGCAGCTCCTCTGTCATGCTGAGACAGGTTTGTAAAGAGGAAGTGTAAAAATAATAATAGGAAAAAAATCAGCAGCATTTCATGTGCAGGGGCTTAGGAGCATTTTCAACTTGATCTGCAGCTCCTAGGAGCAGTTTGGGTGCTGGAAAATCTTCTCTGCTGAGCTCTGCAGGTCCTGCAGGACATTCAGGGCCAGGTTTTACTGAAGGGTCAGTTTGAGGGATGGGACTTTGCAGGAGATGATGCTCAAGGGGTGCTGCCAAGGTTGTGATGCTGGATCTGTAAGTCAGAGTTTGAGAGATGCTGGGTGAGAAAATTCCACCAGATCAACACCCTGGAGCAGTGGGAGGTATCCCTGACTGTGGCAGGGTTGGAATTAAATGAACTTGAAGGTCCCATCCAAACCAAGCCGCCCCGGGGCTCCATGATTTCCCTTGGTGCTAAGCTCACCTCTGGACCTTCTGGTTGCTCAAGCCTAGTCCCTCAGGCCCTGGAGATGGCCAGGGTCTCCCTGTACTGGCAGCAGTGGGTCCAGCACTCCAGGAAAGCCCTGGAGCACCTTGAGAGCAGCAGACCCTGCTCATTGACAGCTCCAGGTACAGGGGGCCTGATGGTGGTGGCTCATCCAGGGCTGCAGGGGGTGAGGGAATTTGGGATTGGCTGCCTGCAGGACAAGGTCCAATGCAGCTGTTGGAAGGCACAGGAATCCACGCCTGACAGAGCATCCCTAATCCTGTGGGACCCCTGCAGGAGGGGATTTACCTGTGGTAACCACATGTCCTCTGAACAGAGAGAGACATAGTTCTCCCAGAATTTTTCTGGGAAACTGTGAGAAGCAGTGGGAAACTTAGAGAGCAGAATCCAAACAATTATTATCTCTCTTTCTGTAACCGTTGTTTACAGATATGGTTCTCCAGAGTGTGCTGTTCATAATTCACCAATAGTGGGAGAGGTTTTCACTTTGAGACCAATCAGGTCTCAGCAAGTCAGACTATAAAAGCCACACCTTTTCCTAATAAATGATTCTGTGCTGCCTTCTGATGACTAGAATCTCTCATTCGGTCCCTGACTCAACAACATCATTTACCCTCCTCTCCACTCTGCAAATCCCACACTTCCAGAGCCACGGATGCATTGAAGATCCACAAGCCAAGAGGGAAGCAAGCAGGAGGACATGGGCTCTGTGCAGCAGTTCAATCCAGAGGGATGTGCCTATGCTTTAGGGCCTTGCATTTATTCTTGGAGTGTTTTGTTCACCTCTGAAGGCCATTTCATACAAATCATCTGTGATAAGAGGGTGTTGGGTCCACCCACAGTGGGTGCAGTGGAGGAGCCACTCCAGGCTCATCTTCAGTCATGTGCCAAAGGTAAAAATATTCCTGGTCCTTGCAGATTAGGACAAGGAATACTTGATTAGGTTCTTGGCCCTAATCAAGTGGGATGGGGATGAAGCCATTATTTTCCATTCAAGTCCTGATGATTTATTAATGGTGCTCAAAACTGCAAATCCACATTCCATGAATGCCAGGAAAGAGTTTTTAGAGAAAGAGGACGTTTGGGAGGGGTTCTCAGGGATCTCAGCACTGCCAGTGTTAGGAATTGCACTGAGACTTTAAGAATTAGAAAATTGACTAATTTAATCTGTATTTCCCTCACATTGTGACGTTTTCTCTGGATCAACACTTTTTTTTTTTTTTTTTTAATCTCAATAAAGCCTCATTTCTCGTCATAATAAAATTTAGCCTTTTTTTTGGAAGATTTTCACCAGCTCCACCTACTGCTGCTCCCATCCTCTTCAACACTTCCTGACTCACTGCTGCTTCCCCTCCTCCGGATGGGGATTGGCAAGCTGCTTCCCAGCAGAGGTGGATGCAGCCTCCCCTCAGCCAGGTCTGCGATGGTGATCAGGAAAAGGCACAGGAAGAGGCTTGGCTCTTGCCTTGTGGACAGGACCACAGGACGGAAAGAGGCTGGAACTGTCCTGTTTGGGAATGTTGACAGGATGGCTTCAGTGTGTTTCCCTTCAGGAGTGGGTCCTCAGGTCCAGTGTGCTCTGGGATGAGCCCTGGGTCATTCCCCAGGATGTGCTTTGGTCATTCCCCAGGGATGAGATTGGGTCATTCCCCAGGGATGAACTCCTGGTCATTCCCCAGGGATGAGCACTGGGTCATTCCCCAGGATGAGTTTAGGTCATTCCCCAGGGATGAGATTGGGTCATTCCCCAGGGATGAACTCCTGGTCATTCCCCAGGGATGAGCACTGGGTCATTCCCCAGGGATGAACTCCTGGTCACTCTCAGGGATGAGCCCTGGGTCACTCCCCAGGTCTTTGGCTGTGTTTCCAGGGGAATGTTTTTCCCTGAGGTTGCTCTGGGTCTCTGCAGGTGACCTGTGCCTCCTGCAGCAATACCCCCAGGGCTTTCTTTTCCTTTGCATTTCCAGCCCATGTTCCAGCTCCAGGCTCTGAAGTCTGGTGCTTTCTCCATTTTCCATTCTGTTTTCACAGAATGCCACATCCTGCAGAGGAGTCTCCCAAGCTCTCCTGATCCAACAGAACACTTTGAAACACGCATGTTTTCTTCCAATCCAGACTCTTAAAGGAGGAGACTCCAAAGGGCAAAGTGCTGGATCCAGGTCCTGGGTCAACAGGAGTTCACAGTCATTGATCTGTTCCTTGAGGCCATGGAAAAAGGGATTCCTCTGCCAATTAAGAAGGAATTGTTCCCTGGAGGCTGGGCAGGCCCTGGCACAGGGTGCCCAGAGCAGATGTGGCTGCCCCTGGATCCCTGGCAGTGTCCAAGGCCAGGCTGGACAGGGCTTGGAGCTCCTTGGGATGCTGGAAGGTGTCCCTGCCATGGCAGGGGGTGGAATGGGATGAGATGAGCTTTAAGGTCCCTTCCAATCCATTCCATTATGTGTTTCTAATTACTCAAAGCCAAGATGTTGCTTCAGAACAACTCAGTACCTATTTGACACCATCCTCCCACAGCACGTTTACTCTTCTCTGGGAAAAACACCCTGGCTGAATTCCTCCAATATTTCCCCACATAATTTCCAGCCTCTGATCATTCTCTTTTCAGTTCACCTCTCTTTTTTCTTCTCTTTCTCACAGTGCATTCCCACGTGGGGATCACATCCTTGCCAAGCCCCTGAGGACCCTCAGCTCTGGCTGCTAAGTGGGGCTCAGGGGTAACTTTGTCCTCCCCATTTGTAGGACCCACTGGAAAGCCCAGATCAGCCTCTGAAATGGTGCTGCCCCTTGTCAAACCACACTTCACTCTGGGCATTTAATCTCTCCTTGTCCTCACGTCTCACCTGCCTTTGCTGCACTTCACCTTGTTGGTTTTACAACAATTTTCCTAATTGAATCATGAGTTGTCACCATCAGCCCTCATCCAAATTTACCCACAGAGCTGAAAGGAGGTTTTTTGTTGCCTCAGCATCATTGTGTGGTGCTGCTTGGGGTCTCAAGAGGAGCTGGTGCTACCAACATCCCAGGAGAGCAACCCCCCTGCCAAACCAGCAGCTGGAGCCCAGCTGGGACACCCCAGGCTCTCCAAACTAGAACAGATGTCCCCATTTAGGCTTTCAGCCCTGTCTGATCCCTTCCATCAGCTAAACTGGTGATAAAAAGATGGAAACAAATAGCTGGCTCTTCAATCCCCCTGGAAATGTGGCACTATAAAATGAGCTAAATTGTCCAGCTGGAATAATTTTCTGTGAGGTCAGAGAGCCAGGAAAGAACCAAAAGACTGAGGAGCATCAGAAAATCTGTTCTTTACCTACAACAACAACAGGCATTTGCCAGACAATAAATTTGTAGCCCCATTCTTGCAATGTCAATGAGTAATTTTATTATTCATCAAAACTAAAATATCATGTATAAAGATGTGTTTGTAGGTGCCAAAGAATGTGTGATTCTTTATTGATGGGGGGTTTGCATATTTTATATTTGTAAAACAGCATTAGCATGAATTCCACAAAGATCTTGTCTATTGTCTGTGTGGGTGTTGGTCTGGCTTTGTTGATTAAAAAATTTTTCAATGAGCTGGGCTCAGGACAGAAGCCTGACAGACTTAAATCCCTTTCTTGAACAGATTTCTGATATGAAATTCAAAGTCTGATGTTTCTTAAATTGTGCCCACGCTGGATGATTTGCTTTCAATCCCATTTCCCTGCTTGGAGGAGCCTCTCCTGTCAGGTTGGGTCAAAAGCCTCATGAAAGTCGAGGTCTATCAAATCTATCACTTCCCTGTGTCCATAGGCCAACGACCCCATTAAAGGCAGAGATTAAATTACTCTGACATGATTTGTTCTTGACAAGTCCATGCTGGCTGTTCCCACTCCCTTCTCTCAGTGCTGATAAATTGATTGGTTCATCATTTGCTCCAGTGTTCTTGAGAAGCTCAGGGTCCATCATTCCCCAGCTCTTCCTCTTGCCACAGCTCTCCAGGGTGACCTGTGGGTCATGGGAAGCTCCCCTGTTGTTTGGGAAGAGCCTCATCCATGGATTCCAGGCTGTAGGGAAGCCACAAGTGCCAAGACACATTTTTGGAGCCTGAACTCATTTTGTGCCTCCCTCTGTTGGGAATAGGGGGAACTGGGAGCTGGAATTTTCTTACAGGAATGCAGTGCTAGACTGGGAGCCACTGGGAGGCTCAGGAAGACCTGAACTTTGGCCGCATTTCCCTTCACAGAGAAAAGCAAGGCACAACTTCCCAAGGATAATTTCTGGGAATTGCAGCGAGGAACCTCAGAAAAAGAAAAATAATTCTTATCTCATTTGCTACTCCTCTTGTTGTGCTCATGTGGAATGTTTTCTGGAGATTTTTTATCCAAGGTGATCAGTTGCATCCACGTGTGTGTGTCAGGACTGTCGTCCGACAGTCACGAGTTTTCAGTAGTAAGAAGTAGTTAGAAGAAGTTAGAAGTAAGTATGGCATAGTATAATATGTATCTCTTTATTATAGTATAATAAAGTAATTAATTAGTCTTCTGCTATCATGGAGTCAGATGTGCATCGTTCTTCCCTTCACGGAGGGGACATCGAGGGGATTTTCTTTTATCTTTTACAGTACTGAAGGAGCTGCAAAGCCTCTCAGGCTGGCCTTTCCTGTTCCCGCTGGGGGCTGGAGCCGCGTCGGCAGCGCCGCAGTGGTGGCGTTTTGGGAACGGGCGGGTGGTGTGAACAAACAGCATCTGCTCCCAGCATCCAGAGCTCTGCTGACATCGAGCCCAAAGGAATTGCTGCTTCCCAGCTTTGATTTCCGCCCCCAGCTCAGCCATTCCACCCCAGCTGACTCTCCCTGCTCGGACATGGGAACACCGGGAAGGGGCTCAGCTGTGGCGCAACCGAGGGACTTGGAAAAGCCAGGATTTGCCTCGCTGCCTTTGGAAAGCTCTGGCAGCAGGACAAGGTGCTCCTGCTAAAGGTGAGCATCCCTGGAAAAATCCTCCAGGCAGAGGAGCTGCCAGTCAGAGATGGGCAAACCCTGAATTGGAGTTCACCGGGAGGAGCTCAGTGCATCCCTCCCTCACGGGAATTCTGCAGGGCTGGAAAGTTTTCTCCCTTCCTCAGTGTTGTTTCCAAGTTACAGAAAGAAATGTGGGAGTTGGCACAGCCCCCGGGAAGGACTCAGGCTTGGGTGAATCACTGGATCTCTCCCCACCTGTCCCCAACCCCACACTGGCTCCCAGTGCCAGCCAGAGCTGAGTTCCAACAAGATCTGTGGATCATGAAGAGATTCCAACCTGGATTTGGCTGTGCTGGGGGGTCCTGGTGCCCTCTGCAGCTGGGTGAGCAATAAAAGTGGGGCACAAAACCCCAGGAACTGCTGCTGGGGCTCTGCTGGCATCCCAGAGGATCCAGTCTGGGGAATACCAGTCTGGGAAATCAACTGGGGCTCTGCATGGGAACAAGGTTCACAGGGACTGGGATTTCTGCCCATGGGCATCCAGGAGGTCACAGCGATGGGGAGACCCTGCAAGAGCCCTGTGACCTTCACTGGAGGGGACAATGAGTGGCATTTCAGGAAAGTGTCACCCTCCTGCAAGTGTCCCCCCTCCCCACACACAAATTCACAGCTTTGTGGGCAGATTTTCTCTCAGCTCTTCTTAACAGAGAAAAATAGCAGGGACAGGACTTGTGCAGCACTGGCAACCGATGGAGAGATAATGAACCTTTGTTCTCAATTTGTTTGGCTGTTTAGGAGGGGAAAAATGAGCAAGAGGTGGCAGAGCATCAGAGACATGCTCTTGGACGAGGGATAAAATAGATGTCATCAAATTCCTCCTCAGAAGTTCCTTTGCTGCTGCAGCCAGCTAAGACAACAAAGCTCAGAGCACCCTTTGGGGACTTGGGGAAGCACTTTGGGAGCCAAACCCAAACCAAACCCTTTTATTTGGAGCTCCCAAAGACTGGTTCATGCTCGAATCAGGTTTAGTCATCATTATGCAAAGCTAATTAACAAGTCAGAGTCTTTTTTTTGTCATCACCAAAGCATTGCTGCATTTAGAAATGAGATCCCCGAGATCTTCCCTATCCCTGCCCTTTCCTGCTGCTATTCTGGAATTAAAGCTCCTCTTTCCATCACGACAAAGGATGTGGTGGATGTAAAAAAATGTTGTCTTCAGCTCTTTCCTAAAATGTCAAAAAACCGAGAAATACTTGGGTTTCTTCCCCAGTTATTCTGTTCTTGGAATTCATTATTGGAGAAAAAATATGGGAAGTTTTGAGCATTTTATTGGACTCCTGGAAATGCCTGCTTACCCCTGCAGCCTTTGGCAACCAGGGTTCCAATTTCTCACTAGTCTTTTCTTAAAATTTCTGCCTCCAAAGTGGACTTCACACAAATTGTTTGTTTGTTTGTTTGTTTGCTTGTTTGCTTGTTTTTAAATTCCTGTGAGTCATAGGTATTAGGAAAGCATTTTTCTTTTTTGACAAAGATGGAAAAAAATCCTTTCCAAAATAAGAAATACTCTCAGTTCTTGCTCTGTGTTTACCTGTCCTACCGTGGCTCCCCAGGTTTGTGGTGGTCCCAGCAGGAATTTCTCCATGGAAAGGGTACTCAGAGGCTGCCCAGGGAGGTCTGGAGTCCCCATCCCTGGAGGTGTCCAAGGGAAGGATTGGATGTGGCACTCAAAGGTCTGGGTGAGGACAAGGTGGGCATTGGGCACAGCCTGGACTCGATGGGCTGGGAGAGATTTCCCAAAGTTAATGATCCTGTGATTCCATGTGGTTCCAGGTACTGGGAATGAGCCCCGTGGCCCTGGCAGGGTGACCCAGGACACTGTGGGGTTTCTCCACCAATGAGCTGTCCCATGGCCCTGCTTTGGGCAGGGGTGTGTGGAGCATCAGCATCTTTCCAATCAAAATTTTCTTTTTTAGGGGAGAGGGAGTGGAATAAAGGGACGATAAAGGCTCAGAGAACAACTTGAGAGAATTCTTAGAAGGGATTAGAAGAGAATCACTGGAAGTCGCCTACACCAAAGGCTGATCTACTCAGAACAGAATCAGCTCTGAGGTCAGACTCAAACCTGAGGTTTCTCAGGATTTTCTCCAGCCTGGTGCTGAGAAACTCCCAGGAAGGAGACACAGCCTCTGCCATGCCTGACTGTCCCCAGGGTGACAAATTTCTCCTCACAGAGGTCTGGGACATCACCAGAGACAGCCAAGAGACCCTGGGGGTACCAAACCCTGCTCCCACCTCACCCAAGGAGCAGCCAACAGCACCTGGGAGGGCAGGGCTGGAGCTCTGGAGGACCTTGGGAAACCAGAAATTACCTGGAAAATCCATCCCACAATTCAAGGCTGGATGAAAACATTGGGCAGTGAGAAGGAGAATTGTCAGAGATAACCTGAGAGGAAGGCTGGGATAATTGGAGGGATTTAGGGAAGGAAGGAAACCTCACAGGCTGCAGATCCAGAAATGGTTGCCATGAAGAGGATAATTTGTTCTGCCTGTTCATTCTGTTGGGAGAGGAGGTAATTAAATCACACCCGGGGAAATTCAGATTCATCATTAAGAAAAGTCTTTCCAATGTGAGGAGAGTTAAACGCTGCCATCCATTTTTCCAGGCTTGGCTGTGGAGTTTCTCGCTGGAGGCTTCCAGGAGCAGGAACATTTCTCCAAACCCCTTTGCTGAAGGCCCCAGAGCTTTCCTTGTCTCAGGGGGTGGAAGAGGTGATTCCTTTGGGTTTGGTCCACGCTGTTTTCTCTGGCTCTGTCATGTAGGTTTGGTTGGGTTTTTTTTTTTTTTTAAAGTGTTTATTCACCAACTGCAACTCCAGAGATCTCAGTACCTTTAATAACTGGATATTAAGTCCCTTCTGAAAATAAAATGGTGGCCCTAGAGAAGCTGGGTCCTTTAGAGCTGAAACTTCTGATGCTCTTTAGTCTAGCAAGGCCCTTCATTTTCCACAACAAAAATCTGTTGGGAAATGTTGTCCTCACTGTAAAAACATACTTGATTTTCTTTTATCTTCAGACCCCCTTCATACTCATTCTGCATTTATCTTGGCACTGCTTGGGCATCTGATATCCTTTTGAGTGGAAAAGTCACTCCAGTCACTCCCTGAGGGCCAAGGACACAAAAAATGAATAAATCAGAAATTGTGGGAGAGAAGTGACCAAAGCAATGAGGACTCTCAGTTATCTGTGCGTGGCAATAGCAACAACAATATTTAACCACTTCTCCTAGATTTCCTGTGGTGCTACATGAGATTCAACTGGACTAATTCCTTATTTTCAGAGAGTACCTCCCAAAAACCAGACCTAGACTGGACCAAACCCTTCACTCTCAAACTGGATTCAGGTCCAGATCTTTTCCCTCTTTTACTGACTGAAAATGGAGCAGCAAATGTGTTTCCTGTATTTTCCTTCAACTGAAAAATAAATTACCTGAGCCAGGGCTCCTCTCTTCCCCACAGCACATGGGGGTGGCCAGGCCAGGGTTACACTGGACATGGTGGGAATTTGGGGGGTTTGGAGAGAGATTTGGGGTTTGGCACATGAAACAACAGACAACGAGTGGCCAGGAGTGTCAATAAGGTCCATTTCAGTAAAGCTGGGCTAGGTTCATGCTAAAGACAAATCCCAGCAGCCCGAGGGAGGTGCACGCTCGATGTCTGCTGCCTCGGTTAAAAAAGGCAGCTCATGATTCAGTCTGAGAAGAGGCTGAGCACAGATTTATCTCCAGACCTGCCCTTCTTGCAGCAGAGCCACCAACCTACCAGCAGCACCACGAGAGCTGCAGCCTGGTCCCTTTATTTAAACCCTGCTTTCACAGGTTGCCTGTTTCCCAGCAGGCACTGATGTCAAACTTGAGAGGAGAATGGCATGGGGGAGATTTGCTGGCGGTGCATTTTTGGGACTGCCATCAAACTGATCTATTGCTGGCACAAACAATAAAAAACTGATTAAAACTCAGCCCTTCATAAATTAAACATTGTTGTCTCTGGCTGGCATGGCTGCCATTTGGCACAGGGCTACAGCAACAGGGCTTGGTGCAGTGTGTATCCATACAGTGACTGCCCAGGGGGATTTATTCTGCTCCCTCACCACATTCCCAAATAAAAGGGGCATTGGAAAGTCAGCAAGCTCCTGAACCCGCTGGGTTAATGGAATTTGCAGAGCACCTGGCCCAGGTGAGCTTCTGGCCAAGCAGGTGAGGGATCAAAGTGCTGCTGGCAGGTTTGGGGCTCCTTATGGGTGTGAATCTTTTATTTTGGGGGATTTATATGAACTGGGAATGTTCCGCTGGGGAACACAATGGAACACAGGGGGTGCTGCATGGATCCCCCAGAGCCACCCAGGACTAAACCAGAGCTCCCTCTCCACAGGGTTTCATTGGAAGGAAAGGGAGAGCAGGGGTAGCAAGGCAAGGGACAGGAATGTCATTCCTTGATGGGAGCAATGTGCTGCATTCCCACCAGGACACCCAGCTCCCGCCCCGCCTTCACCTGCGGATGAACCTCTGGAAGCACACAAGGACTGGTGCCAGCACAGCTCCTTCTCTCCTGGAGCTGCTCTCTCACTCCCACTCCAGCTCCTGCTCTGGGAAGCACCAGGAAGAGAGGGAAACACTCGTTCAAAGCTGCCTCCTGTGCTTTTGGAGTCACTCCCAGGCAGCCCCACACCACTGCAGGCAGCTCAGATGACTCCAGGGGCAGTGATGAGGATATTCCTCTGCAGTGAAGTATTCCTGAGCTCCAGCATCCCCTTGTGATTGCCAAGGGATTCATTCCCACCTCATCTCATGGGTTTGTTTGGGAAGGATGTTTGCCATGCTATCCCATGAGGTTTTTTAATAGCCCCTTTATAACCTCTTTTTGCTCCCTGAGTCTCCTTTCTGAAGGTCCTGCATCAGGATTCCCTGTAAACCCACACAGGCTCCCTTTGCTCCAACCTGAGGACTCCTGGGATTCATTCAGAATTCTCATCAGCACTTTCCAGGCGCTTTTTTGAGTTGTGACGTTCACGAGAAGATGAAGGCACTATAGCTGCTGATGTGGTCAGTTGGGAGGAATGGATCCCTCGTGTCTGTCCCTTGGAGGACATTCCCAGGGATGGAATGTGATTTCAGATTCTCTTTCCCTGAACCAGCTAGAGCCTGGACTATCCACACCTGCCTTTAGGGGTCAGTTATCCTGGTGTGCTCCAGCTCAGCCCAGGGGAGGTTCTGGTTGGATATGAGGAAAATGGCTTCACTGGAAGAGTGGCTAAGCATTGGAATAGGTGGAGTCAGCATTCCTGGAAGCGTTCACAAAATGAGCAGGCGTGGCAGGTTTAGTAGGCATGGTGCATTCAGGCAGAACATGGACTTGGTGACCTTGGAGGTCTTTCCCAACCTGTATGTCTCCACAGAATAGTGATTATACCACTTTCTTTTCTTCATCTCCCTGTGGCATGGGCTGCAGCTATTCCCAGGGCCACAGCTCCACATTCCATGGACATGGGTTCCATGGGGGCTTCTCTCCAGTTCCAGGGAGCAGAACATTCCCCTTCTCCTGAGAGTGGGGGAAGAGCAGAGCTCCTTCCTGGCCCCATGCCTGCAGCTCTGCTGGTGCCCTGCACAGAGGAGCTTCTGAGTGGTTTCCAAAATTCCCAAATCCCTTGCTTTGGAACTGACGTTGTCCTTCCTGACCAACAGGAAGAGTGTGGAGAATGGATCCACAGACCAGGCAGGTGACAGGACAAGAGGCACCTTAAAGGTGTCTGGAAGGAAATTCCGCTGTGAATTCCTGAAGAACAGATGTGGAACTCGGTGAGAATAACCCTGGAATCCATGAGGAATGGACCTGGGATTGCTGTGCTTCCTGTCCCTGTGGTAACCAGGCTTCAAACACAGAAATGTCCATTTTCAGCATCTCCAGCTGTTTATCCAACTTAAAGCACCTCAAGCAGCAGTCCCTGTGCATTTCTGAGCCCCTTGAGGCACAGCCTTTGTCCCCAGGTCATTTCTCCAAAAGATCCAAGAGCTGGGAACTGGAACCAGTTGAAAGCTGGATGTACTTTCAGTGGAAGCTCTGGTAGATCCCACCCTTCCATCCCAAATGTCACCTTTCAAGTGAGATAATGATGAACTTTGTATTTAAAATTTAAGCCTTGGTTGTGTTTTATATTGTTTTTTGTTTGTTTCTGGGTCCTTTTCCTGCTGAAGGGGTTCTTCAGCAGGAAGAAAAAATCAGTTTCATCTCCCTGTAGTCAGTTTATGGATAAATGACCAAGTTCTGACCTCCCAAACAGTCAGGACAGTATTTGGCATCTGATCCATCTGTCTGTGTCCCCAATAAGGTTGAACAGTGGAGGATCCACTAAAAACTCCCCTTTCTGGAGCGCGTCCTGTACAGCACAAACCTGGGGAACAGCACTGGGACTTCTGCCAGACATTCCCTAAGCTGTGACCTCCTGCCTGCTGCCTCTCCAAATCCAGTGGCTGCAGAGTGTGATCATTCACCTGTGGGGAGTTTTGAATGAGCTAGAGACGGGACCTCTGAGTTGTTTTTGATGATGTGGTTTATTTTCTTATCTTCTGCATAGGCAGGAAGGGTGAGCTTGGCTCACATCATTACAGCATGGCTCAAAAGGTCACAAGACCCTTAGTTACAAAACCTTTTAAGGAGTTATTGACCAATAAAACACTGCCAACAAAGATATTTATGGTTTTGACCCAATCCTTAAATATTTTGGACCTTATGGACTCATGCTACAGTGTAAGCTTTCTTAGTTAGTCATGTTATGACACACAGACCTACACTACTGCATTCTAAACTCCTTGTTTACCTCTGTAAATACTTTTTTTTCTATATATTAAACTCTAAAACTCTAAACTTTACTTAGCTTAACGTGTCTCTGCTTTAAACTCTAAATCCACATTGTCCCTTCCAGCACCTCAGTTTGGAAGCCTTTTCCAAGGTCTCAGATTAAATCCTGTGTCATGGCTCAAAAGGTCACAAGACCCTTAGTTACAAAACCTTTTAAGGAGTTATTGACCAATAAAACACTGCCAACAAAGATATTTATGGTTTTGACCCAATCCTTAAATATTTTGGACCTTATGGACTCATGCTACAGTGTAAGCTTTCTTAGTTAGTCATGTTATGACACACAGACCTACACTACTGCATTCTAAACTCCTTGTTTACCTCTGTAAATACTTTTTTTTCTATATATTAAACTCTAAAACTCTAAACTTTACTTAGCTTAACGTGTCTCTGCTTTAAACTCTAAATCCACATTGTCCCTTCCAGCACCTCAGTTTGGAAGCCTTTTCCAAGGTCTCAGATTAAATCCTGTGTTTAATTCCAAGCTTTGGCTTACAGGCCTAAAGTTCTAAGGGTTCCTTGAACTTTGGATTACAACAGCAGAGGAGGGAGCAAGATGACCCTGAGAGAAGGATATTTCAGTCCCATCCAGAAAATCTGGGAAAGCACAGCTTGCCAGCCCCAGCTCAGTGAAGCCACTCTAATGGGAACAGAGGGAGATAACAGAGTCAGGTACTGCAGGGGGCAGGAGCTGTTCTCAGCCAAAATTCAAGGGGAAAATGATGCCTGATTTAAAACATTCCCTCCTGTCATGAGTGCCAGTGCAGGAAACATTAAGGGCTGAAGGAATTCTTGGCACTGCTTGGTCTGTCCTTGGACTCCTCTGCTGCTCTGAAACTGGACTGCAAATCTGTCCCTCAGCTCCAAATTAGAGCAGAGGAATTCCAGGCTGGGCTCGGTGGAGGGCTCATCCTGTGTGATGGGAATGATGGCAGAGCTGCTGGGATGAAGGGGGGGTGTGCTGTGGGTCAGCTCGGCTCACCCGGAGGTTGAAACCCATGGGCACAGACACTGCTGACCCTGTGACACATCCCTGTGTCTCCTGGCACTGCTGGCACCCCCGGGCTGGGTGCAGCTCCTCAGGCTGGGGATGTCTGCAGGGACACCTGCACAGTGTCTGCCCAGGAAAAGGCAGCTCTGGCTCCTGGCTGTCCCCAGCACAGGGACAAGGGGCACACACAGGGTCAGGCTGCACCCTCGGGGTGCTGGCAGTGCCTCTTCCCCCTCCTCAGCCCCACCTGGGGCAGGAATGCACCACTGCGCTCCCCAGAGCCCAGGCACAGCTCCAGCTGGGATCATTCCTTCAGCCACTGGATAAAGTTCCTTCTGTGCTAATGAAGGGACCTTAAAATTCATGTCCCGGTGCCTTTTCCTTGCTTCAGTGCCATTTCTTTCTCCAGCCTGATGCTATCTGGCTGCAGTTAAATAGCTCCAGTCGAAGGGACACCTCCTGGATATTGATTCCAAGTTTGTTATTCCATTCAATCTTCTGCTCAATACCACTCATGGACACCCCGGGCTGGGCACTGAGTCCTCAGCCCTCACTGCTTTGGATTAAATGGTCTGTTTCAGCATGAAACACACACAATATTCATCTTCATTTCTAGAAGCTAAACAAGTGTATAAGTAGATGACATTTCGATCAATTAAGCTGCTCCTCTCTCTTCCCCAAATTAGCTCTTTCCAAAGCGCTTCTGCAGCAAAGCAAGGATGGCTTTTGGAAAAGAGGGGAGACACTGGGAGTGGGATCAGTGTCACTGAACTGCAGGCAGCCCCTGGCTGGCCTGGGACTTCAGGACGTGGCTGCTGCCCAGAGCAGGACAGAGCTCAGCTCAGCTCTGGACACTCCCCCGCAGGAGCAGCCTGGCCCTGATGCTCCAGCTGGGCACAATTTGGGCACAGTTCTGAGGCAGAGAATTGGTGAGGATTGCCAGAGCTTCATCTGCTGAGTCAGCAGTGCCTTTTCAGGAGCAGCTGGTGACAGCAATGCTGAGGGGCAGCAGCAGGGGATGCAGAGATGTGACTGTCACCACTGTGCTCTGGGTGCTGCAGCAGAGAGGCTGAGGGAAGGACACGTCTGATTCCAGCTCTGGGGTGCCTGGCGAGGCTGGTCTGCAGTGTCACCTCCTCAGGGTCAGTTTGGGCTTGGAGGGCAGCCCCTCACAGCCTGCAGCTCCTGCTGTGCCAAGGGCAGTGCCACTGGCCCTGCCACCAACACCAGCCCAGGGCAGCTGGATGGGCTGGGAGAGGATTCTGGAGCCACGGAAATATTTGCACAGGAATACCTCATTTTGAGCAGAAGCCTTGGAAGCGATGAACAACATGGAAGTGTGGAGAACCACCCCTGTGAATCTTCCTCCTATAAAATTCCAATTTCTTACTAAGGGCATGTCTTGAAATAGATGAGGTTTGTCAAGCTCTGCTGTTCTTTGCCTCTGCCCCAGTGCAAGGACTGAGCAGAGCTGGACCAAACCTTCCAAGGGACAGCCACAGTGGGACTGTCCCTGCTCTCTGCAGCTGCTGGCTTGTGGCTCTTCATGAAGAGAGACGGGGAAGACTGATTCAGTGATCAGAATCCAAATTTGTTGTGGACTGCCAATGCTTATATACTGTTTTAGGAAGACTAGTAATTTTTACTACAATGATTAGGTTAAAATCACATGCACAAACTTATGCATATTACAACATCTCTTGCTTGCAGAATTTAATGAAATTTCCTTTTTCTGGTAAACCGGTCTGATTGAATCTTCTTACAATGCTCAAAGTTCTGTTTGCTCTTGTCAAAGCATCCTGTTATCAAACCTCATATGCTAACCAGGTCCAAAGTCCATCATCTGTCTTGTGTCCCAATATCTCACCATTCATGAATAGCCATTCCCTGCTCTGGGACAGGGAGACATCACCTGGTTCTTCAGGTGGTGCCTTCCCAGGGGGCTGGGGTAAGGGCAAGGCTGTCAACCCACCGCGTCCCCCCAGGGTGCTGGCAGCTCTCTCCTCACAGCAGGCACCCCTGAAATGCCATAAATCTCTGAAGCACAATCTTACCCACACCTGCCCCTCCAAACACTGTGTCTTAGGTTGGAAATGGGACCTGACACACAGGGGGTCATGGCCTCTTCTGACTCTGGCAGTGGTTTGTTTTCTTTTTCGTATGATTACATTTGTATTTTTAATTTTCCTAGTAAAGAACGGTTATTCCTCTTCCCCTATCTTTGCCCGAGAGCCCCTTAATTTCAAAATTATCGTAATTCGGAGGGAGGGGTTTTGCCTTTTCCATTTCAGGGGAGGCTCCTGCCCTCCTTAGCAGACACCTGTCTGTTCAAACCAAGACACCCTGGCCAGCCAGGAAGGACAGAAAATGCTGGGTGTGAACCATTCCCCTGTGAAGTCTTCTGGACAACGCTCTGTGTTTCCACCTCAGCTCCTGCTGCTGGTGGGAAATGCCTTGGGCACAAAGGGTGGGACATGTCCCCACACCATGGATTGAGGTTTTGGGAACCTCATGTGTCTGGGGATACTCCACAACTCTCAGTGATTGGAACAGGCACCTCCTGGAGGGGGGTTCATCCCATCCAAAGGTTGAGATGATCCCCCCGTGCTGGCTGTGACCCGTGCTCTGCCTCAGGGCCAGGAGGTGACAGCCTGGCCTTTGTACACCCAGGTTTGCTTACAGAAAACCACAAAAAATTCCTTTGTTCAGTAAAATCACAGTCCAGGACCTTGTGAGTCTTGATGAGGAAACTGCACTTTAATCAATTTAGGTTGTTGCCTCGGGTGTTTGGCTAAGCAGATTTCAGACTCAGAATAATTTACTCTTGGGGCAGTTTGAAAGGACATTCCTGGAGCTGAGCAGTCCAAGAGCTTGGGAGGGGAAAGGGGTTCATGTACCCAGATGAGATTTTAGAGAAGAAAGCAATTAAATGAGAGATTATGAAGAAATTTTAAGCCAATAGAGAGTTGTAGTTAACTGTGAAATTTTGAATGGGACAAACTGTTCATTCAGGCTCAATAAACCAGGATCAATAAAGCAGTTCAGTAATTATCCAGGAAATCTCTGGTTGAGAATTTTTGGGAAATCCTGCAGGACTTGAGCTCTAAAAGCAGTTTGAATGCAGCTCCAGAGGGGCAGGACTGGATCATTCCAGAGAAGGAGAGCTGAGCACTGATCTTGATGCCTGAACACCTCAGTCCAGCTGGAGAACATCAGGGAATTGGGGTGAGGAGAGGCTGCCTCAGCCTCAGCCCAAGCACTGAACTTCTCCAGGAATGTGGAGGCAGGTCGGGAGCAGCACGATTGGAAATGCTGGACAAACTCTGCTGGTTCCCATCATGGATTTTCTGCACCCAGAAATGTGAAAGAGGAACAGGGAATTTGACTTCAATAGTAAAGCACCCCAAGAAAAAGCTGTCACCCACTGCCACAGGTGTTCAGGCACTGCTGGGACAGGAGGGGGCTGAATCCTGGAGCTTTGAGATTGAATTTAAATGCAAAGAAAAAAGAAGGAATTCTGAACCAGGGTTTCAGGCCAAGCTGTCATTTGCCATCAATAGTGACAAGGAAAATTTCCAGTTAAATCTTAAATATGCAGAGCTGGCAATTCCAGGGCTCCAATTTAAATCACTAACTAATTCTGTCATTCCTGTGTGGAGCCTTTTGGAACACAAGCTGGGAATGTCAGGCATAGGACAGACCTAAATTTCATGGATCTGAGCTTTGGCTGAAGCAGAGTCAACTGTTCTGTAGGTCAGGATGAGACCACCTCAGCAAAGCTGAAGCTTCCACCAAAAACTCTTGGGAGAAAAGCCAAGAAGCAGTGAGAATTCCTCATGGACAAAGGCTTTTCCCTGAGGAGTTCCCAGGGGATGCCTGCCCTGCTCCTGAAGCCCCTGCAGGAGCTGAACTCCCATCACTGCCCGCCCCCAGCGCTGGGAATCAGGAGCAATTTCGATGCTCCAGAGCTGTGCCTGCTGCTGGAATAAAAACTGATGGAATAAAAGCTGCTGGAATCAAAGCACAGCCATAAATCAGAGTTAACTCTCCTGGCTCCAGCAGCTCCCTGGATTTGCACTCAGGTGCTGCACAGAGAAACTGTTCCAAGTTTAAAGCAGGATCACAGGATAAGAGCAGACAGCAAAATGTGTTTAAAGCCTCTGACACCCTGGCTGCTTCTCCTGCCTGTTTATTTTGCCTGCATGAATTCATTACATTGAAATTAAACCTCTTTTCTAAATTATTAATAATCCTAAATGTTTGTGGAAATGCAGGACAAATCAACATGACAAACACAGTGATGCAGATGAAAGAAAAGATAATGGAAATCTTTCTGTATTTGCATATGGAAAATGAGGAGTTTGGAGTTAATGAGATTTATCCTTCTTCCTGGCCATTTTAGTGGAGGTTTTTTTTAAAATCTATTAAACTCCAGATTTCCACATAAAACAACACAAAATACTACAAGAAGAGACATTAGAGTCAATCTATTCTTCATGCTAGGCACAAAATCAATCGCATTTATTGTTCAGAAAAATTAAAAACCTTTCTACATTTTATTAAACTGCACATTTCAGCCGTGGTGAAAGATAAATAATTGATACATCCCAAATACATCACCTCCAAAATACTTATTGGAAAAAAAATCACTGCTTTATTACCCATTCCTTTCAATAGCTGTTGTGATGTTTACAACTTTAATGGTGCTTTTTTTTTTTTAACAAGAAATCACGGTGGCAGCTGATTATTTCATTGTGCTTAACATTATTTCATAACAACCCATCAAATCTGCTGCAGATAAACCCCATTATATGAGGGAAGCAGCCCTGCACTACCAGGTAAGAGCAATTTGGGTCTCTTGGCCTGAGGGCACTTGAGCTGCTCCTCAAGAAATGGATTTGGGCTGTGCTGAGGAGGCTGAAATCCCACCTGGATCTGTCTGGAGAGAGGAGAATCCTGGGGCTTGGGGCCTTCCCTGCTGGGGAATGCAGAGGTATTGGAGCTGTTCCTCCTGGGAAGGTGCTGGGAGATGCCCTGGATGCACACATGGGTCAGTGCTGGCCTAAAGCTGAAGGAGGGCAGGGATGGATGGGATATTGGGCAGGAATTGTTCCCTGGGAGGGTGGGCAGGCCCTGGCACAGGGTGCCCAGAGCAGCTGTGGCTGCCCCTGGATCCCTGGCAGTGCCCAAGGCCAGGCTGGACAGGGCTTGGAGCAGCCTGGGACAGTGGGAGGTGTCCCTGCCATGGCTTGGGGTGGCACTGGATGGGATGATTTTTAAGATCCCTTCCACCAAAATATGACAGATCAGTAATGTGATGGTTGACTCTCACAATTAAAAGGCAAATATCATGTATTTCTGTTAGAAGAAGTTTTATAGATTTATAGCTATGTTTTATCCCCTTGTGTTGCTATCAGAGGTGGCTTGGGTTTGGGACATTTGGGAGGGTCACTCGTTGCTATGGCAGCACCTGAGCTCCAATCAGGATTTAAGGCAGAGATCTCCAGCACTGGGCAGGGAAGGAGGAGTCCATGGACAGAACTTTGGGAGGGACTAAAGGGTTAAAAGGCTGAACCTCCATTGTGTGGGTGAGCACATGGTGGGGGAAATCCTCTGCTCCTGGTGCTGTAGCATTTTCTCTATTCAGTCTTCTGCTGTATTTTTGATAAGGTTTAATAAACCTTTTAAATTCTTGGAAGTGAGCAGCATTTTTCTCACTCAAACAATCCTGGGGTTCTGCCACATCCACAGCCACCCCAGCAGGGCAGAAGGCTCCTCCTGCTCCCCACACATTCCCAGCTCTCCTGGGCCTGTCTCCTCTCCCAGCAGCAGCAGAACTGGCTCCTGCCCTCTCCAGCTGCACACAGCAGGCAAGGTGACAGGGTGACAAGGTGACAAGGTGACAGGGTGACTGACAGGGTGACTGACAGGGTGACAAGGTGACAGCCCCTCTTTGTCCCTGGGAAGGGACCCCAGCAGCAGCTCCAGGCCCATCCCAAGGGTCTGTCCCGGAGCTCTCAGCCTGCAATCCTCCATGGCTCAGGTGTTCCCACAGCCAGCCTGGCACCAGAACAGCAGGATCAACAAAATCCCTCCAGCAGCATTGGCAGTGTTAGAGAATCAAGGCATTATTTTATTCTGGCCAGGAGGAGTGTGAGAAACGACTCTCACTTTTAAAATTTTAAAAGAAAAGGTGTATTAAACCTTGACAAAAATTACAACAAAGAACTGAAAAAGGAAAAATCGCAATGCTGGGAGCCCCCCTATGACTACCAGCCTCATGGCTCCTCTACAAAATGGATGCTCTGCCTTTTATATCTTTAGCTCTTCTGAAAGTTTTGTCAGTCAACTCCTTCTCTGCCATCCATTGGTGGAGATTACTTTTTACACTCTGATTTGGAGATTGCTTTTTACACCTTGATTGGAGGTCAGGTGTTGTTAAGCTGTGCCTCCTGGTAACAAGCTGGCTTTCTCTAAATGTCTTGACTACCAAGGCTGTTAGATGGGGGGGGAGGAAAGAGGACTGTGGAATGACATATTACAATATCATTACTATACATTTATATAATACCTATCTCTTAATTGTGAGAGCCACCTCTTACATTACTTATCTATAACAAGAGCAAAAGAAATAATTTCATCCACACATTGCCCGGGTTGTGCAGAGAAAATCATTCCATCACACATTAATTTTACTCAGTTTTTCACATATTTATTCAGTCAAAACCCAGAGAAATTCACTGGTTCAGTGTTCATTGGTCCAACTACACAGTTCTTGGTATTTGGTTTCCTATTGGTTATTTATCCCTTCCCCTTCAATGCTAATTAGGTTCTCATTCTTATCTCTCTTTTCCCAGCCCAGGTGTCTCAGACCATGCCAGGGGTGATGTTTGATATTTGTTAATGGTCATTATCTTTTGTGTATCTTTGGTGCTACTCCCAGTCTGCTTCGATGTTCAGCTCATCAGGCCATTCCTTTGAGAAGGAACTTCAATTCCCTTCCCCCTGAGCAAAGGTGAACAAAACAAAACAAAATAATTTTATTCTTTAAAAACAAAACAAACAAACAAAAAACAACAATAAAACAAAACAAATTAAAAAAAAAAAACAACAAACCAAACCCCAAACCAAGAAACCTAGTGGCATTTCCAACAAGCCTAACCTTGTTTTTCCTTTATCTTGCTCCACTGGCTATCCTGGGATGGGCAGGGCTGCAGCTCTCCTGGAGTCAGAGGATTTTACATCCATCCCTGAGCAGGGGCCATGGAGGTTTTTTCCACAGGCTCAGGGCTCCTTCCTCCACCTGCTGCTCTGACTGCGGTGTTGAGGGGAAGCTGATGTGACGGATTTAAGAGCTTTTGGAGTTCACAGGCTTCTCTGAGCCCACCCAGAGCACCACCTCTCACTACCGCACAGCCTTTAGTCTCCAATTCCTTGGTCTTGCCCTCAGCCGAACTCGGGCAAACAAACCACGGAGAGACCCCGACATGCCCAGGACCCTCCGAGGGCTTTGGCCAGGTCATGCCTTGCTCTGAGGCCTTCCCAGCTGCCTGGGAATGTGATGGTATTTTCTGGGTGAAGTCCTTCATATCATCTTGCTGAGATCAAGTTTCTTTAGAGATTAAAGGGATGGGAAGGGATTCACAGTCCCTCAGCCCAGTGTTTGGAAATCTGCCATTGCTCTCCTGGTTAAGAACTTTTTTGTTTGCTGAACTATTCATGTTCAGGACCAATTTGTTCACAACTGCTTTTATGTGGGTGTGTTTTTTTCCCTCTGTTTAAAAGTTCCACCATTAAGAACATGTTTGAGAAAGAAAGCTGAAGTTATAATTTGCCCTGTCTCCAAAGGTTTAATACCAGCAGATTTTCAGTTCCTGGATGTGCTTATTAAAGAGCTAAATCTTAGATCCTAAGACACTCTGGCATGTTTATTGTTTGCACCATCCAATTAATAAGTAATTAATAGTTCAGCGAAGTTTAGTGCATTGAAGTGGGGCTTGAGGAATGGGGAATACTTTCCTGCCATTGGGAAAGGCAGAAAACAATGAAAACCCCGAGTGTCAGGGTTGGACTTTTAAAAGGCACTGAGGGCAGAGAGGTGGAGCTTTTCCTGTCATTCCATTTAAATGAGGGCAAGGAAGGCTCTGTAGGTGTGACAATGGAGGGGTTGGGTGGAGATTAAGGGAGGCTCAGGCAGCATTTGGAATGAAACCTGTCCTTGGTGCTCGAATGGGGCAGGAATTGCCAAAGGGAGCAAAGTCCTGGCTGGGAGAAGAGGTCACAATTACAGTGGAGAGAAGCTGGGAGGATGAACTCAGGAAGGGGATTCCACAACCTCCATCCAGCATTTGGAATGACAGCAAGCCAAGCCACACCTGCAGCAAATTCATCCAGCAGATTTATCAGGTGTGGGGTGACTGCAGAATAACAAGCATAGCACCTCTATCCAAAATGCCAAAATGAGTGCCTCTGGCTCACTACTGGGACCTTAAAATCCCTACAATAAAGGATGAACGAAAAATATCAAAGCCAATTCAATGAATGGCAAATGGAATGACACAGATCAAAGGCCGCCACTGGTAAATTGGGCCAGAATAACCTGATGTGGTTCTGTGATAACAGAACTGCTTCCATGGGTGAAAGAATTGAGGGATATTTCTGGGAGTGGCAGTGAAGTGTCTTCTGCATCAGCAAGTGGGGCATATCCATCTTTCCAGAGAGTTTCCATCTCCTGTGCTCCTGGCTCCAAATAAAGGCAGATTAAGGCCCCAGCTGGAGCTTTGGGGAGTAAACACCTCCAGGTTCAGAGGAGTCCTCTTGGTTCATTTCCTTCATTACAGCAGGAGTGGCTGTTGGCACTCCTAGAAAAACAAACCAATAATTAAACCTGGTCCTTCTCTTCTGGTAATTGCCTAATCCACAAAAGGCTCCTGAATTCCTAAATCCTTCTCAGCCGTGGGCATTTCCTCTGGGCTCTGCTGTGATCCTGAGCCTGTTTGCCAAGAACACGGGGAAAAAGATTATTTATTCTGGCCTGAGTCATTGATTTATTATTCGTGGCCCTTTTTATCTGTCAGTACAAAACCAGCTGCTGGACTCATGCAGCTCTCCATTCAAAGGGGAATCAGGACGCCTTGGGTAACTGAATGCCAGGATGACAGCAGCACTCTGAGGGTTTGGTGCAACATTTCCTGACTTATGGGACCCTCCTGCAGGATCACATCACTTAATTTGGATGTTCCCCACAGCCTGGGGCTCTGATTGCCTTAACCACCATGTCTGGAGGTTTATGGTGCTCCAAATCTGGCCCAGTCACTCTCCCCAAGGACAAGGGACATGGGTCAGAAACAGCAGCCACTGCTTCCTCCTCTTGGGGCCTGGGAAAGCTCCTCTCTGTCCCTGGGGCTCAGGATTGGGGCCAGCCCTGGTTAAAGTCTTCTTCTGTTAATATCTCATGGCTTGGCAAATTCATGATGATGCCGGTTTGGGGGAGTGTGAGTGTGCTGGAGGGTGGGAAGGACAGGCTGCAGGGGGATCTGGACAGGCTGGATTCGTGGGCCAGGAATACCGGGGTGTCAACAAGGCCAAGTGTCAGATCCTGCACTTGGGTCACAACAACCCCGTGGAATGCTCCAGGCTGGAAGCTGGAAAAGGCCCTGGGGTGGGTCGGGCTGTGCTCCAGGGAACAGGGACAGGAGGAGAGGAGGGTCAGGCTGGATACTGAGATCAGTTTCTTCATGGAGGCACTAAGGCCCAGCCAATGCTATTGGCACAGGTATCCTGTAACATGGATAATCTGCCTATGGATACAAGAGCTGATATAAAGTGGTGAAATGCACCCAAACCAAAACATTTACAGTGCAAAAATGCAATATATAGGGGATTTTTCTAACCTGCTTTGTGCATCATCTTAGGGCAAAATATCATTTTGGGGTCATGGATGTTCCTGAGAGGTGGCAATTTCAGTTTGACACCAGTAGAGTTTGCACTGTGGGTTCTGTGCCTCCACGTGGGTCTGATTTAAAGCAGAGCTTTAGGAAGGAGACACCACAATTTCACTTTAAAGGCTCCCATTGATCCAGCACATGCTCCAGTGAATTACTGGTGATAACACCCCTTATCTCTAATCATTCCCCCCCCCCTACCCCCCCACTCCATGCTGGATAAAAGGCAATCCATGTTCAGCCACACTGAGAAGGTCTCTGTGTGTCCAAGGAAATGATTTTGCTATGAAATAATATGATTTGGGAAAACAACTTCTGCTTCAAGTGATCTTCGGGTACACTTTTAACTTCAAAAAATTCCTTCTGGCTGAATCAGCACTGACAGTGCCATTAATCCTGATTATTGTTAGTTATTGAGTGTTATTTGTAATGAACATTTTCATTGCCTTTGAAGCTGAGGTTTGCTCCTTCCCAGCCCCAAAATAACCACATTGTGGTTTAGAGTTCAGAGCAGTGCTCTACCACATTACAGAGCTCCTGGATACCATTAACAAGTTATTTGATAATTACTTCCTAATACGTTTGGAGTCCTTCGTTACGATCATTCATTTCAAGTTCATAAAACTGTCATACAACCCGTGTGCTTTAATGTCTTTAAGTCCCACTTTCATGAATAAAACATATCCACATTTAATAGTTCTCCAGCCTCTACTTTAAAACACTCAGAAATTCAACAAGTTCACTAAAAGGAGGAGCTGGGCACCTGCTCAGCTGAAGGGAGTTTGCTGTTCCTCCTTCTTCTAGATTTTGTCTTGATGGTTTTGTGCATCCCAGCTCTCAAATTCCGTGAGCAGGAAGCTCAAGCTGTCCTAAAACACTAAATGATGACAGATCAGGGCAGATCAGGGTGGGTGGGCTCTGAACCAACCCCTGCTGAGATCCAAACCAAAGCTACACGAACTCAACCCGAGTTTCCTGGGAATGGCGAACCAGAACTTCATCATACACCAAAATATTCCTGTGAAATGTGCAGTGAAGGCACCTCAGGGTTTGTGAAGGTGCCTTGGGGACAGGACGTGTCAGGTTTCCATGCAAATGGCAGAGTTGTTTTGGGTGGGACATCCTTTCCAGAGCTCCTGGTTCCTGAGCCTCGTCTCTATCTTGGAGGAGTTTATAACCCTGGGACATAGAGGAGCAGGTGCCTCAATCCTGCCCCTAGACACTTGGGCATTGTCTCCAAGGTCCTTCCTGCTCTTCCCAGAGGATGTCTGCGTTATACCATGGGAAGGAGGAAATCTGTGTTATATCATGGGAAGGAGGAAATCTGTGTTATACCATGGGAAGGAGGCTACCAGGGCATTTTCCTAAGGTTTGGAGACAGAGATTCCCAGCTGGCTGCAGCCCTCCTGGAGGATTGGCTCAGGCCATGCAGCAGTGCTTGGCTGTAGCTTCCTGGTGATTCTATTTCTTCATTCCCCTCTCTCCATGGTCTGGGTCTCTAAACTGCACCTCAGCCTCAGAAACATGGAATGGGAGCTGTGCATGGAGCAGAAGCTGTGCCCTGCTGGAAAGGCTTCCCTAATCATTGTCATGCTGCAACTAAAAGGCTGATCCAGTTGGGACTGGCTGTAAAACCAGGGGAAACCCACAGCAGATCCTGGGATCTGCATCCTATCTTCTCTGGGCTTTCCTGCGAAGTAGAACTCCCATTTATGTGCTTCATCCTCCTCCCACCATGGCCCAAGGAAAAGTAGCAGCCCAAGGTGTGCCTGGAGTGGGGATGGAGGTGGAAAAACAGGACACCAGGCACTGGGAGAGCACAAACCACATCAGACAAACCCCTTTGTGGCTGGAAGTTGTGTCTGTCCACCCTGAGGGCCCCTCTGATGGAGGCTGCCGAGGTTTCCCTCGGCTCCCAGCTCCAGCAGCTCCCCGTGTTCAATGCATCCCACGCTCTCTTTTATTACACTTCAAACCCACTTTGTTTGCAAAGTAGGAAAAGCTGTCAGAGACCATTAATCCAAACAGAATTTAATCTCTCAAACAGCATTTACTCAGACAGAGCTGCTAAATCTATATATTAAAAAACTGTTGACAATTAATTAAAATGCTTCGCTGCTGAAGTGGGAACGGGGCTGCTCTGCAGGGCACTGTCGGGTGGAGCAACAGCCTCTCCCTGGGACACACCTGGGCAACATTAGAGGGAAAACAGCTGCTTCCCTGTAGGAATTTCTGTGCTGGCAGCTCTGCTGCAGCCTGGCAACAGCGTGACTGAAGGGACAGCCACAGGAACACAGAGCTGTGCATCAGGCAGATGGTGAAGAGCATCCCAAGCTTTTATACTGCATCTTGGAAAAGCTGAGACAGGAACCCAGGAGCTCCTAAATGAGGCTTAGAGGTATCACCCAGCTACAGATGACCTGGTCCTAGTGTTGGATTTTTAGGGAAAGGCTCTTCCCCCAGAGGGTGCTGGCACTGCCCAGGCTCCCCAGGGAATGAGCACGGCCCCGAGGCTGCCAGAGCTCCAGGAGCCTTTGGACAGCGCTGCCAGGGATGGACAGGGTGGGGTTGGTGGGGGTCTGGGCAGGGACAGGAGCTGGGCTGGATGATCCTGTGGGTCCCTTCCAGCTCAGGACTCTGGTGGATATTCCATGGCAATTAACTGGAAGATGGATTTGGGGACGTCACCAAGAAGGAGACACAGTCCATGGCACGTGCCAGACAGTGTCTGGGAGGACATGAGGAAGAGGGAAGATGACCTTTCCAAGCAGCAAAAGAACATCTGCATGGCTGTTCAATTGTCAGCACAAGGATCAATTTTCCCCCCTTGGCCTGAGGTGTGTGACATTTCCTTTAAGTCCAGGTCAGAATTATTTTCCTTTGCTGTAAGACAGAAGCAGTTATGGAATGATTATTGCCTACACTGTGATGACAAAATGCTGCTGTCTAAAAGACCAAAGATCAGAAGATTACAAAGATCAGAAACCTCCCAAAATTGAGGCTGCAATGGCCAAAGAAATAAATGTGTCAGGAAAGGACAAGAGCAGGCGGAGAGGGCACAAAATCATGGAATTACAGAATATTTGGGTTGGAAGGAAGCTTTAAAGGCCATTCAATCCCAAGCCCTGCAATCAACAGGTACCTCTGGTTACCCAGAGCCCCATCCAAAGTTTCTCCCTTTTTCTCTTGGGAACAGAAAGCAAAATCCTTCCATGGCCTCTGTTTTTGTGGCTGTCAGGGACCAGAGGGGATGGGCTGGGTGACACAATTGTGTCACTGTCACACACACAGAGTGGTGGCTTCCAAGCCACAGCAGCCCTGTCCTGCCTGGTGGCATGGCTGGGCACAGATTCCAGCTAGCAAAAATCCTGCCCTTCCCTGGTGTCACCTCCTCCCTGAGGACACCAAAACCTCAGGGTCAAGCCCAGCTCTTGTTGCTTATTTTTCTGTTCTTGTGCAAGTTCCTCTTGTGCTGCTTCAAATCCCACTCTGGAAAGGATGGGCCAACACCTTTGGAAACCTGGCTGCAAAATTCTATTCCTAGAGGCAGGAAGACAAAAAATCTACTCAGGAGGTTTCTACCTGGACTTAAAATGTTGTCCAAGCTTGTTCTGGGCCGCTGACGTTTCAGCTCCAGCCATTGAACTGTGTTGGTTGTAGTGGTTTTGTTCAAAAAGAGTCCTCATTTCTCCTGCCCGTGGAAATATGGTGAGGTTTAGCTGTGTTAGGACTAGGACTAGGACTAGTCCTTTGTTTACCTGATGCACAGGGTTGACTGATCTAAGCAGGCAATAAATCCAAACCACAAGGGCAATAAATCCAAACCCCTGGGACTCTGTGGGATTAAGCAGAGTCTGAGTCAGGCACCTTCACACCTCCAAAGGCTGGCTGAGGGACACAGCCCTGAGCCCCCGGGGGTGCTGGCACCCAGGGCTTTGCTGGGCACGGCTGGAGCTGTTCCAGCATCCACCACACTCCCCCTCCAGACATCTCCAACCCAGCAGGCTCAAGGCACGCAGAGCAATTCCCCAGCACCCAGAAACACCAAATCTCACCTCAGAACACACATTCTGCTGTTCACTCCTCTGAAACTGGAACCTTTTCGCTTCCTGCAAAGCTTTGAGATGTCCACCCTTGTCTTGTTTGGAAAACACAGGTGTCTGCTAAGGAAGGCAGGAGCTTCCCTTGAAATGGGAGTAATTATTATAATTTTGGAATTAAGGGGCTCTCAGGCAAAGATGGGGGAATAGGAATAACAGTTCTTTACTAGGAAAATTAAAAATACAAATGCAATAGCACAAAAATAACCCCAAAACAACAAACCACCACCAGAGTCAGAAGGAATACACACCCCCAGCTAAATCATTCAACCGTAGCCAACTCTGCACCTGGTTCACTGCACAGAGCCCAGGGACAGTGAGGAATCCCTGGTGGAGAAAAGCTGGCTCAAGACAGCAGCAAGACACAGAGCTGAGAGAGAGAAAAGGTTGAAGGCTGAGGGATGAGGCATTTTTCCTGGGAACTGGCCCCTTCCTGGCTGGCTCCTTGCTGCTGGGCTAACACAAGGCAGGCAGGGCCAGCTGCTCTCTTCAGGGCAGAGAATGAAAAGCTGCTCCTGTAGGGAGCACTTCCAGAAGTGCTTCAAATGCTGCTCCTTGACTCTGGCTTTGATATCAGAGAGTCCCAGCATGTCTGGGACAGGGTTGGACCCTCCCCACCCATTGCTGGGCACTGCTCCACCACTAGCAGCTTTCTCCCCAGGCTGCCCTTCCAGCTCCTCTGTGGAAAGGAATGCTGGAACTGGAATGATGCACAGCCCCGTGTGGATCAGACTGTCCTTGTGTCTAATCCTCTGGCCTGTGCTGACAGAGCAGTGACACAGAGCAGTGACACAGGGCAGTGACACAGAGCAGTGACACAGGGCAGTGACACAGAGCAGTGACAGGGCAGTGACACATGGCAGTGTCACATAGCAGTGACACAGGGCAGTGACAGAGCAGTGACACAGGGCAGTGACACAGGGCAGTGACACAGAGCAGTGACACGGTGCAGTGACAGAACAGTGACACAGGGCAGTGACACATGGCAGTGACAGGGCAGTGACACAGAACAGTGACACATGGCAGTGTCACATAGCAGTGACACAGGGCAGTGACAGAGCAGTGACACAGGGCAGTGACACAGGGCAGTGACACAGAGCAGTGACAGAACAGTGACACAGGGCAGTGACACAGGGCAGTGACAGGGCAGTGACACAGAGTAGTGACAGGGCAGTGACACAGGGCAGTGACACAGAGCAGTGACAGTGCAGTGACAAAATCTCAGCCTAGAGCTCCCCAGTGGTGTCAAAAGGGACTTTGGGCCCAGCACTCTTTTATCCCTGTATCTGCTGAAGAACAGCCCAGATCCAGCAGTGAATACATTTCTGTCTCCTGGATCCTATTTGATTCCTTTCCCCGTGGTGACTGCTCGCTGTGCTTTACAGTCCCTGAGCAGGGAGGTGACTGCAGAGGGGGACCCAGAGTGGTTCATGCCCCAGCTGCCCCACCTGGGTGGTTTTCCAAGCTGGTTCCACCTGCACTCCCAACACTGAGCTCTGCCCTTTGGAGCCCTCGGGAATGGTCCCTGGGGGGATCCCTGCTGGGCTCTGTGAGGAAGAGATCTCCCCTGCTCCCCAGAGCAGGCAGCTCATCAGAGCTCATCCAGGAGTCATTTCCCATTGGGAACTGGAGTGGGAAAGGATTTAAATAAGTCATAGAATCATGGAATATCCTGAGCTGGAGAGACCCACAGGACCATCCAGCCCAGCTCCTATCCCTGCCCAGACCCCCAACAACCCCACCCTGTCCATCCCTGGCAGCGCTGTCCAAAGGCTCCTGGAGCTCTGGCAGCCTCAGGGCCGTGCCCATTCCCTGGGGAGCCTGGGCACCCTCTGGGGGAAGAACCTTTCCCTGAGCTCAGCCTGAGCTGCCCTGGCCCTGCAGCCATTCCCTGGCTCCTGTCCCAGAGCAGAGATCAGAGCTGCCCTCAGGAGGAGCTGCAGACCCTGGTGAGCTCTGAGCTCAGTGTCCTCTGCTCCAGCTGAACATTCCAAGTGCCCTCAGCTGCTCCTCCTGTGGACCCTCCAGACCCTTCTCCATCTTTGTATGGCAAATATGAGACCATAAAATCGTCGTGTCTGAGCCCAACCTCTTGCAAAGCAACATCATTTACATCCATCCTGGAAAACCATTCCAGAGCCTTCCCAACAGGCACTGTCTTAAGCAATCTGTAACAAGCACTGGGATCACGTTTCTTTCCTTCTCTGCTTTCCCAGAAAATTGGCAGGACCTGAAAACGAGAGCTTCTTTCTCTTTGGAAATTTGCCCTTCAGCTGGCAAACAGGGATTGATTTTGTTCCTGGGGCTCGTAGGAGGCTGAAATGAAAACAGCTAATTTTAATATTAGCACCGATTCCTTTTCATTAGCACCTTTTCCTGCCCAAACATCTGCTGGATCAGCACCCGGGTGTGGGAGAGCAGCTGGAGGAAACAGCATTTGGAGTTTTACTGCAGGGGGGTGAGGAGCTTTCTTGTTGGCTCTGTACAAAGACCAGCAGCATTGAATTTTGATGTTGAAAAGAGAATAATTGCTCCTAAAATTGATCTTTACAGGCTTCAATATTTCCCCCATCACATTATGCTTCTTCCAACTGTGTCTTTTTACAGCCTAAGACAAATGACTTAAACATCAGGCTAATACAAAGCAGATTTTTCAGACTGGGAACGTGTTTTCTTTCTGTGCACACAGGGCCGTATCCAGCATGTCAGGCAGGACATTTTCATTTGGAGGGATTTGGTTTTAAGTGGGTGAGCACTGTGATTATTATTGAACAGCCTGACACACAGAGAATGGCTGGCTGTCCTGCTGTCAGCCCCTGCAAACCCCGCACGGGAGGGAACCAGTGCAAACCTCAGAAGCTCATTAAAAAACCCAGCTCCGGCTTTTGATGAGGTTGGGGAACTCTCAGAAGTGCTGAGTCCTCCCCTCCCCTATCTCAGAGAGGGATAATCACTCTGTGGGTGCAGGGAGACAATTAAGCTCATTAACATCTCCTTTCTTTAAAAGATGAAGCGCCAGCTGCTTGGATTCAAGCACACAGCAGCAGCCACTTACCCAAGGAGGGTTAATAACCCCAGAGTGTGCAGGGACAGGGAGCCCGTGGTGACAGGGACACTCACCTGGCCACCAGGAACAGTCACTGCTAAAATAGTCCTGGACACCTGAATTTACCTTCATTAATTAATTTCTCTTCTAATGGAGTTCTTACAGCCACGATCAGCACAACCATACCCAGGTAGGATTAATAGTTGTGATCATTCTCTCTCCTCACAGGGAGATTTGTGGTCCTTGGAGGATGTTATTTCTCTGCTTCTGTCAATAATATCCAGGCTTGCTGGGATTTTCACTCTTCCAAAGCCTTGAAATGGAAACTCCCTAAATTCTCCTTCAAGCCAGAAGAACAAAAACACCAAGAAGATTCCTTTTAATGCGCTTTTATTCAAACACAAACTGAGGTCACTTTGGACATACAGAATACTCAGATCCACTGGGCAAAGGAGGATTTTAATCCAGGGGCTTGAACACAAACCACGCTGAAAACTTGGGAAATCAGATCCCACCCCTGGCTGGGAAGCAGAGACCCCATCCAGCTCCTGACTGACAGGGGAGAAGCTGTTCCAGCTCTGGAGGCTCCTCTGGGAACTGGAGCTCTCCAGCTTCTTTGGAATGCCAGGGAGAAGGGAGGGGAGATTCAGGGAGAAATAAATAAAAAGGAAACCATAAAGCTGAAGAGTTTCAAATCTGTTGGAGCAGTGGGACAGCACTTGGCAGGGAATTCCTGTGCTCAGGAACCAATGCCACTGCAGTGTGGGGAAGAAATACCTTCTGGGGATCAGCTTTCCAAAGCATATTAAATTCCTGGATACATTTCCCTGAAGGGGTGAAACAGAGGCACAGGAGCCATGGAGCTCTCCAAGGAGAATCCAGGGCTATCACAGCCTTGCGGGATCAACTCTTGTGCTGGGAATCCTGCATTTGGGAAAATCAGCAAGAAGCAGAAGCTGATTTGAGGGCAAAACTGTATTTAGGAAAAGCAGGAAGAACCAGGAGATGATTTAAGGCAAACCTCAGGGTCCAACTGATGGCTGACCATTGAACACTGTACTCCTTTTTATTCTTTTTGAGCTTCACTGAAAGCAGGGGAGTGTCCTGTTCTTGCTGGGGAAGGGACAATCCCAGAGTTAATTCCTTCTCCTTGGGACAAGAAGCCCAGCTGGGGATCACAGCCTGCCTGGCACGGATTGATTTGGGACAAAATGTCTGCTTGTCCTCCTTTTAGATGAGAATATGGAAGGTTTGGGGCAGTTCATCTCAAAATCCCCCATTCCTGGGCTCCAGGGCCTGCTGTCCCTCCCTGCCACGTCCTGGGGTTCAATCCTGGGAGGGCCCTGAGCAGAGCCAGGTGTGGTGGGAGGCCAAGGAAGTCAGTGCCAGTCCCAGCCATGGAGCAGAGGGTGTTCCTGAGGAAAAGAGAGGCAGAGAAAGCCTTCCCATGCTGCTTTGACATGAAATTTAAGTTCTTTTACAAAGGTTTTAAGCCCTTTTATATGGATTTTAAGGGAATCAGGATTGGCTGCCTCGGTCCCATAGGGACCTGTGCCCCTGGTTGGTACTTTCAGTCAAAAATTTGGGAAGAGTAAGAGGTACCCAGGACCAAACAGTCTTCCTGTAAACTCCTTGCATACAAGGGAATATGGACAGTAAGCCAAAGCAAGTTAATTCCCTAAGAGCTCAGGCAAAACAGCTGCAAAATCCCAGGGATTTTAAGGCAGGGAAAAATAAAAAATGGGATAAAACTAAAGAATCTTTCAAAATTCCCAGGAAAAACCAAGATCTCTGGGCAGGAACTGAGCAAGTCTTGGTTCTGCAAAATCAAATCTATTGGTAGGAATCTCCTGATTGGACTGTACTGGACCACTCCTCCCATGACACAAGGGGCCTGTCAGAGAGAAAAAGCCCACGGGATTTAGAAAATTTTATTTCCCAGTTTTTAACCTTGTGTGCTCAGAAATGTGGGAGGAAAGTTGTGCCTTGGAAGCTCCTGGAACATTTCCTCTTACATCGTTTCCCAGGATGAGCCAGGTCACTTTGTCACACGGGGATGGAATAATTCCATTTTTATCTCTGGGACCTTGGTTTGGTTCATCTGCACATTTCAGGCTTGGCAGGGATATTTTTCCCCCTCTTTCTTTCCCAGGATATACAATCAAATCATCCAGAATCAGTATATCAAAAAGATGATGATGCATAAACCAGCAGCCCATTCCACAAACAATAAAAACAGGTAAAATTCAATATCCAGCACTAGCGAGTAATTCCAGCAGCAATTCCAAATTTATTGTCTTGTTTATTTATTCCATTGATGTCAATAAACATCACGTCCTCTTGTGCTGACAAATTCATCTCCCAAACATTGTTTTGTTTTCTTCCCTGGAGACTTGCAGGGTCTGCAGGAGCCTGGGAATGGCCTGGGGAGGAGAGGAACCACCACACATTGGTGTCCTCAGAGGATCCAGGGCTTTTCTGGGCTGGATCCATGTGCAAAGGACAGCACATGGGAAAATTCCCAAATTGATGCTTTGACAGATGGGTTAGATGTGCTGAAGCTGGTGGCGTCACAAACTCCTCCTTGATCCCTCCCTTCCAAAGGGAAGATGCCCCAGGGAAGGATTGTTTTGGGAATTGCTCTCTCCTGAAGGTGGGTTGGTGGTGGCATTGCAGAGGATGGATTTGGGGAGGCTCTTGGGATGTTGAGATGTTGTGTGAACAGCAACGGCAGTGAACAACCCCTGAGCTGGCACTGCTGGGGCACCTCCAGTGCTGGGGCAGCTCTGGGACCCTCCTGACAGGAGAGACCTGGAGGGGCTGGAGCGTGTCCAGGGCAGGGAACGGAGCTGGGAAGGGGCTGGAGCCCCAGGAGAGGCTGAGGGAGCTGGAAAGGGGCTCAGCCTGGAGAAAAGGAGCCTCAGGGGGGACCTTGTGGCTCTGCACAGCTCCTGACAGGAGGGGACAGCCGGGGGGGTCGGGCTGTGCTCCAGGGAACAGGGACAGGAGGAGAGGGAATGGCCTCAGGCTGGGCCAGGGGAGGGGTGGGGTGGATTTGGGGAAAATTCCTCCTGGAAATGGTGGTCAGGCACTGGCACAGCTGCCCAGGGCAGTGCTGGAGTCCCCATCCCTGGTAGTGTCCCAGAAACCTGTGGATGTGGGGACAGGGGTCAGTGGTGAATATTGGGACAGCTGGGCTCCCTGATCTTCAAGGTCTTTCTCCACCTTGCTGATTCCAAGGCTCCATGGTGAACAGCTCCCTCAGAATCTCCTGAGCATTTTTTGGAATTGCAGCAGATTTCAATGAGCCAGCCAAGGACACTGAGGGGCAGCAGGGAATTTTAAAAGCATTACATTTAGAAGCATTAAAATGTAAAGTTTAAAGAACAGCAGCAATCTCATCCAGTGAAGAGCCAGTCTGAGCACAGTTCTTTGGAGGCACATCCAAATATTCCCTGTGGCACATCCAGAACAGTCCTGAAAAATGTTTGCACCAGAACTTCATGGCCCTGAACTGAAGGAAGGCAGATTTAAACATTAGGAAGAAATTTTTTGCTATGAAGGTGGTGGAGCAGAGGAACGTGGAGACTCCATCCCTGGCAGTGCCCAAGGCCAGGCTGGATGGGACGTGGAGCACCCTGGGACAGTGGAAGGTGTCCCTGCCGATGGCAGGGGTGGCACTGGATGAGTTTTCAGGTCCCTTCCCACTTAAACCATCCTGGAATTCTCTCATTGATGCAGGGAATACTGGAAAAAGCTCAGCAGGATGTGGGAGTGTCACCAGTAGGGATTGGTCCTGAAATGTGTCATAATTCTCTGTCCTTTGGCTTCCTGAAGGGCTTCTGGAGAATCCCAGGACCTCTTTGCTGCAACACCTCACTTAATTAATGTCAGTCCTGAAAGAGCAAATTCACAGGAGAGATTAAAAATATGAAATATCCATTTTTTTTGTGAGAGAGAGCAACTGGAAAGGATAAAAGTGGCGTATCCCAAAGGAGGCTGGGGTGCTAGGCAGGACTCCTGCATTCCCAGCAGGATGAATGCCATAAACTCCCTGTTTCTATCCCAAAATCCTGAGCCCTCAGGCAGTAATTGTGGGTACCCCAGAGCCTGAAAGTATCACAGTTACAACCCCGAAGCCCTTAAATTTTCATTCTCCTGGAGAAAAACACCACAACTCAGCAGCTGATTCAGCTGGAAAGTCTCCCCCAATAAGTTATGAAAAGAGGACTGGGAACCTGCATTTTTATCATTCCAACTCTTTCTGGTTTTTTTTTTCCTTTTTAATAAAACCCTGTTTATGATGGTGGATAAAACATTCCTGTCATCCTTAATAAAAGCCTTTACTAGCAATGCGAAAGGAGCGGTGAATGGATAAACTGTAAATCAAAGCACAGCTTGGAAACGGGGCAGTTTAGCAAAGCAGCATTTCTGGGAGCTGCTGATGGCAGGAGATTACATTTTATATCAGAACAGATTTAAATTTAGGGGGAATTAACCCTCCAGCTCCACTGCAAAAGCTTCCCAAGGCATCAAGGCTGTTTGAGCAAAGGAAGTTGTCATCAACAAGGGAAGCGACAGGAAAAAATAACTGAAAGGGACAGTTTTAACTGGATCTTTCTTATAGAAACAAGCTACAAAAATTGTGACTGGATTTTAATTAGGAGGCAAATTTTTTCGTGTTCTTTCTTGGGTTTGGGAAGATGAAGTGACAGTGTTTCAGGGATCCAAAAGCTGCTTCTTGCTGCAATGAGAACACTTCAATTTTTAAGTCTTTCTGTAGGTGTCAGGAGAAAAATCTTTCTGTTTCTTGACGTTTGGACAGAGCCATGAGCTGGAAACAGTTGGTGCAAAACAGTTGGTTTTGCCCTACCTTGCAAAGAGCGACAGGAGCTCTGCTTGGAAGGGTCTGAGGGGGGTTTGAATCACAAAATATTCCTGCAAAGCCACATAAAGTCTGAACCCCCAGAAACAACTGGGGAATTTATGCACCTTAAAGTCAAGACAGGAGAAAAAGCTGAGTTGAGGCTGAAAATCATGACCATCACCTTGCAAAAAAAAATTATTTCATCAATAAATTATTCTTCAACCCTTACTCTGTCCCAGTCTTGTGGGTTTGGATAAGTAAGTCAAATAAATCAAGGTATTCACCCCTCTCTCCACTGTGTTTCAGTCCAGGTTTGCTCTGGAAATCTCCAGGAACATGTTCAGAGGAGGAATTCTCCTCACTCTGGGGTGCTGGAGCCAGCCCAGACTCAGCTGCTGGCCCTGAAATACTCATTGAATTCCCTGGTCCCTCCCAACCCACCCCTTCTTCCTGTGGCTCAATAATCCTTTCAAACCTTCCTTGCTGTGTGGGGAGCACTTGGAGGCAAAGTTCCTTTCCAACACCAGCGCTGGTTGTAGCAATGTGTCTGAACAACTCAGCCTGCAGGATGCACCAGCCGTTTCTTCTTATCAGAGTTTTCTCAGGGCCCTCTGGAATTCATCAAGGTTAGTAAGACATAAACTGTGCTAAAATAAGAAAGAAGAAGCTGAGAAACCAAATTCCAAGACCACAAGAAGGAGATAACAGAGCTGTGAGCCACCTGAACTGTGACCAACCACATATTCTGAGAAGTGCATGCAAAACATGTAAACAAAACAAAAGCACCAATAAGAAATGCATGATCAGCGTGTGCAGTAGAGTTAAAATGCATAAATAAGTACATAATGTAAACAATAAACAACTTCTATTTAATCATATTAGTTAATTGTCCAAGAATCTTGAATTTCCCGCAGCTGGTGATGGAAATTTCTCAAAAATTCCTGCTTTCACTGGAAAAATAAATGCAGGGATTTGTGGTAGGCATGAGAGGTTCAGCTCAGAGCACTCCAGAGGTTGAGCTCATCCCCCCTGGCTGATCTGGGGATCATGTCTCTGGTAATTAATTCCCATTCTTTCTCTGCAGGTGTCTCCTCCACTGGCACTGGGGATGGGAGCAGTCCCTGGAGCAGCCCTTGGATATGATGGAGTGGCAGGAATGTGGGAATGCCAGCAGGAATGCAGGAATGCCAGCAGGAGTGCAGGAATGTGGGAATGCCAGCAGGAATGCGGGAATACCAGCAGGAATGCGGGAATGCCGGCAGGAATGCAGGAATGTGGGAATGCCGGTGTGGGAGCCACGAGGACATCTCCCCTCTCCCTCATCAAGTTGGAAATGATACAACTTTTAAAACCTTTTTAACTAACTTTAGTCAGGGCTTTGTTTGCCTCTGCCCAGGGGGAAAGGAATTGAAATTTTCTCTTTAAAAGACTCTTTTATCAAGGGTTGAGTTTTGCTGGGTGAGGCCTGACAGGCTTCAGTCAACAAAAAGAAAATTCCCAGAGCCAGAAGGTGCAGAGGGGGTAAAAAAACCTTAACAAACATCACCCCTGGGGTGGTCAGAGACACTTGCGCTGGGAGAAGATCCATAAGAGATCCACAGAATGAGGACAAAATTAGCACCTAAGGAAGAGGGATCAATAATCAAGAGGGATCAATAACCAATAGGAGATTGACTATTAAAAACTGTGCAATTTTGGAACAATAAATGACAATTTCTTTGGGTTTTGTCTGCGTAAATCCATGAAAAATCTGATAAAGTACCAGGTGTGACGAGATGATTTTCACTGCAAAACCCAGGCACGTGTGGATGGAATAATTTCTATTGCACATCCTGGCCAGAATAAAGTAATGCCTGATTCTATGAACACTTGAGAAGCTTTTGTTGGAGAATTTCTGTTTTTCCATGTTTCGGTGACAATGACACCACATTCCTTATCCATAATTCATTCCCAGCACAGCCAAATGTGTGTAACTCAATACTGCCCCATCAGCGAGCCCCTGTGGTTTGTGTTATCCTCCCTTGGAGGGTTTACAAGCCTGGAATTGCACAAGGAAAACGTGGGAAGAAGGCAAAACATAGGATTGGTTGGAAAATCCTTCTCCCACAGTGGCATGAGATGAAAACTTCCCTGCTTGGACTTGGGAATGTCCAGACCAGGACTGGCAGGACAGAAAGGATCCTCTCCCAGCACTCCTGTATTCCCTTCCAGAGAAACCCAAAGCTTTTGGTAGCTGAGCATTTTCCTCCTGGGATACTCCTGTGTGTATCCTCAGTGAAGAGCAGGACCCACAGCTCCCACTGCACCCATGGCGAGCTGGTTACACACAGGGAAAGTGAAACCCACGGGCAGAAAAATACCAGGGCTGCTGATTGCAGGGATGCAGCTTTCTACATCTAAAAATCAGGGCTGGGAGCTCAAGCACCTGCTGCAGTTGAAGTTTTGCCTCTCAAGCAGGAGCTGTTTAAGTAATGCTAAGAATAGTGGAGGAGTAGATAAAGATAATGAAGTGCTCCTGTTGGGATCCCTTTGACATGCAGAGAATAAGAACCCAGAGTTATTTTTTAATAAAAGGGGAACTCCTCCTGGATTTGATCTCACTCCCTCCCAAACCTTAAGACAAATACTGTTGTCACTAAATTAAGCTGTGAAGTCTTTCATTAAGCACCACCCCTGGGAATTAAAGATGTTCTTGGAGAGCTGGAGGAAGGAGCTGAGCTCCAAGAATGGAATAGGCACAGGAATGAAAATATGGAGAAACACACCCGGATATTTAATCCATAAACCAACACAGACACTCCCGGCAGGTTGGAAAAGCAATCACAGCCTCCCAACACAGCCCTGGAGTTACAGCTAGGTGTAAAGACAGGGATTGTCTTCATTAAGTGAAATATTAATGAACAGAGGGAACAAAACACTGTAAACATAGAGAGCCATGGCAGCAGCAGCAAAGAGGGATATTTGGGACAAAAATTCCAGGGATAACTCAGTGAAGTGTCCAGGCAAGTGCTCAAACATTGCTGCCAGGGTTCAGTGGCCACTGCAGCAGCTGCAGGGAATTTTCCCAAATATCTGAGACATTAAAAAGGAAATTTCCAGCCACAAAACATCTGCAAAGTGGGAAAAAAAGTCTGTCCAGAGAATGTCTGTAGTACCTGGTGTCCATCAGGGATTCTGGAGCCTGGGCTGGAATAACACCCATGGGAATGCCACTTGCAGCATGGAATATCCACCTCTGCCCCACCTGATGCCTCTTTGGAACACATCCAGTGGCTTAGGCATCCAGAGCTTCCTCGGGAAATGCTCCAGGCCAGGCAGAAAACAAGGAATGTTTTTTTGCACTCCCCTGTCAGAGGAGGAGATGGAGAGGGCATTTTCCTGTGGGCAGTTGGAACTTGGGGAAAGTTCCTGTTGGATGAGCCCCCAGAGGAGGAATGTTCCTGCCCCATCCAGAAAATCCACTCGAGGGTCTCCAGGATTCCCCAGTGTAGGACAATTCCCAGGCAATGGAAGCTCTTTTTCCTCTTACAAACACGGAAGTCCCTCATTTCAGCAGGATCCTGGGGAAGTATTCCAGAATTAGTCTCCACAGCCATCAGCATCCCAGTACAGCATTCCTGACAAAGCATATTCTGGAGAAAACAGACTCAGCCAAAACAGACCTGAGGCTGACAGAGCAATTTCCCCTCTTTCTTGTAAAGCTCATTTCTAATTATAATCCCTGCTGAGTGTGGTTTATTTCTGGGTGCTCAGGATTGAGAAGAGCTCCAGGAGAGGAGTGGGGGCTTTCCTTTATACGGGCTGGAATATTTTGATTCTTAAATTAAAATCAGCCTGATAATCCCTGACCTGTGCAGAGCCAGGAGTGTTTCATATCATAAGGGTTTGCAAAGCTCTGTCTTAGGCCAGGTTTAAGTGAACGAAGGCAGTTGTTCTCCCTTAAACCTGGTTTAAGTAAATGAAGCGCCATAACCAGAATGAGACCATCCCAAAGGATCTCCTCTGTTGTTAGGAAGGGAAGTTAATAAACCCTTTAATTTTAATTTGGTTTGTTCAGATTTTTTTTAGTTTGGGTTGGGTTTTTTACATTAGGGGAGGGTTTAAGCAATATTCAAGAGAACTGCTGGAGATAAGGCCAGAAATCCTCACATTTAACACTGAAAATGTGTGATTTGGGTGTGACAAGGTGCAGAGCTGGTAAAAGGCACTTCCACCCTGAGGAACTGTCCAGAACTGTCTCATCAGGGCCCAGGATTGGTACCAGCTGTGGCTGTGGGTTAAAAAGCTTTCTAATAATGCTCAGCCCCTTCCTCCTCCTCCCGCCACCTTTAAAAAGGCCACAAAAATTAAGGAAAGGTGGTTCCCAATAGCACAAGTGCACGAGAAGCCACATTTCAATGCCAAGGCTTTGTTATTTTCCATCCTGAGCACTCGGGGGTCTTTGACCTCTCCCTCACTTCCCAGGCACGAGGGAGACTCAGCAGCAATCCCAGAGCAGGCAGGGCAGGAGGGCTGCAAGCGCCCAGTGCTGGCTGTGTGCAGGGCTCCGGCGAGCAGCAGGAGGGCATTTCCAGCTGCACATCCATGGCATGGGATCCCATCATCCCAAAGCACGACTGAGGGTGCCAGTTTTGGCCAAATCCTCAGGAAAAACAGGACAGAGCTCCTTCTACAGCCCTCCACCCAGAGCAGAGACCCCCACCCGTAGCAGGGGGGATGTTTCAGACAAGGAAACCCAGGAAAATCAGGGTCCCTGATGGGAGTGGAAAGGAATTGTGAAGGTTGTGGCCATTTTTGAGGCCCAGTAACCACCTGGGACCATTGGTGTGGTGACATGGTGACAGCTCCTTCTGCAGCCTGTCCAGAGCCACTACTGGAGCTCTGCACCAGGGAATCACAGAGTCCTCAAGGCTGGGAACACTTTTAAGGTCATCCAGTCCAGCACTGCCAGGTCCACCACCAACCCAAGTCCCCAAGAGCCACAGGGAGGGGCTGGAGTGTGTCCAGGGCAGGGAACGGAGCTGGGAAGGGGCTGGAGCCCCAGGAGAGGCTGAGGAAGCTGGAAAGGGGCTCAGCCTGGAGAAAAGGAGCCTCAGGGGGGACCTTGTGGCTCTGCACAGCTCCTGACAGGAGGGGACAGCCGGGGGGGTCGGGCTGTGCTCCAGGGAACAGGGACAGGAGGAGAGGGAACGGCCTCAGGCTAGGACAGGGCAGGCTCAGGGTGGATTTGGGGAAAATTTCTGCATGGGGAGGCTGCTGAGGCCCTGGAACAGGGCAGGGTTGGAGTCCCCATCCCTGGATGTGTGAAAGTGACTGAAATGGGACTGGCAGCAGCCCGAGGGTCACTTGAAGCCATTCCATCGGACCCTCTGGAGTTTCAGGTGGCTTCCTGGAAACACTTATTAAAAATTATATGATTTTACTGGTAATGTTCTTATTGATCCTTCCCAGTTACTGGTTCTGCCCTGGAGAAGCCCAAAATCCCCAGGGCTGGACTCTCAACCCACCCCAACACCCCTAGAAGCACCCACAGCTCATCGTGGTGCACACCCCAGGGAGAGGAACCCCAAAATCAGCAGAATTATTCCATCCTCAGCACTCCATGGGATGCACAGGCTGCTGTGGATCCACCTGCTCTCACTTCCTGCTAAGTGCAAAAGAACATTCCAGCCAAGGACTGTGGAATGCTGACTCTGTTTCCACTCTGCAGCCTCAAACCAGAGCTCATTGCTGTGCTCATCACATCTGCCACTGGACTTCTGCATCAATCTCACCAACAGTTCTGCACAAAATGGGGAAAAATCCTCTTTTCTGCTTAAAATAAGGTGTGTGTAAGCAAAAATTGTGAGTTTGGTATAAGATAGCAAGGTGGGATAAAAAATTACTTATTTGAAAAATACACAATTTGGAGCGTATTTTCTCTCAAAAATATTTTTCAGATTTTTTTTTCCAACAAAAATGCTTTTTTTCATGCTTTAGTACTCTCTGATAATGAAGAAAGGGAAATCTGGGGGTTGGCTCTGCCTCTGTTCGTAGATTTGGACAGGATACTCAAGCCTTGACTGAGTTCCCCTGTTCTAAGGGAGAAAGAGATGTGATAATTCAGGTGGGAAAGGCTTTTTGAGCTGTTGGAGAAGTTCATATTTAAGCCTGACCCAGCATCAAACAACTGATTTGGCAAGAGCCTCCAGTGCTTGGTGAGCAGGGAATGACATTTCTCCAATGGAAACACCCAGAGGCTGAAGTTGGGGTCTGTTGTTTGTCCAGCAGCTGCTGCTGGCACCGAGCAGGCTGCCTTGGAACCTGCCTGCTCATGCTCTGCTGGAAGCAGCTGGCCCTGCAATTAGCAGGGATTGAAACAATTAAAAGGAAAATGAGGATGGAGGCAGCACTTGCAGCACGGAGGTTCAGAGGGATGTGCAGGGTTAAGTACAGGGATCTGCCCTGTGGGGAACAGGGAAGGGCTGATTTTCCAAGCTGGCTGCTTTGATCAGCTCCTTCGTGCTCTGGCAGCACTTCTGTGCTGCTGCTCCCTTTTCCTGGTGCTTTTGAGGGTCCTTTTCCCCAGTTCCACAGGAGCAGGTTGATATTCCTGTGAAAATTGCAGCAAGATTTCTGCCTCTGCTGCTGGAGCAGGACACCTGGCTGGATTCTGCTTGATGCTTTCCATAAAAGAGGATAATTCCTTCCTGTGGGAAGGGACCTCTGGACCTTTCCTGGTACAACCCTCACTCAGGGCAGGGTCATTTTCAAAGTCACTTGGGCTTGCTCAGGGTCTTCCCCAGTCGATGTTGTCACATTCCAAGGATGGAGATTCCCAGGGTTTTATGATGATGAACCTTTCCATCCCCAATTTCCCTCCATTTTGCAGGAGATGCAGATTCCCTTGTGGCACAACCATGCCAGCAAGTCTGAGGACAAAGGGCAGACTGAAGAGGGACAATCCATGATGCTCCTGTGCATAGCAGATTCCCTGCGCTGTCCCAAATCCAAGCTGGGTGTCAGCTGCAGGAAGGCAGGGATGGGCTGTAGCCCTTTACCCTGGAATCATGGAGTTATGGAATATCCTGAGCTGGAAGGGTCCCACCAGGATCTGCTAGTCCAGCTTTGCCCTGAAGTGCCCTCAGCTGCTCCTCCCAAACTCTTTCCCATCCCTGTGCCCCTCCTTTGGATGCTTTCCCACACCTTTAGATCTTCCTGATATTGGGGCACCCAAAACTGCCCACAGGACTGGAAGTGAGACTGTCCCAGCCCAGAGCAGAGCAAGACAATCCCCTCCCTTGCCCAGCAGAACCAGATGCCTTGGGAGAGCTCTATTTACCCAAAAGAATCACAGCTTCCACTTTGGGTCTTCTTGGAGAGAAAAGTGTGATGTCTGGGAGACAAACATTTCCTGGGGTGCAGAACAGCTGCTCCACCACGAGCTCTTGCAGCTCTGAAAATGGTAAAAATCCTCCTCTTCCATCCCTCAGGAAGTTCTGTTCTCATTCAACTCTGCCAGGCACTTTTCTGGGTTACAGAGGCTTCTGAGCTTCTGGAAACCCTATACTAGATCTGCTTTTTTAGGCATCTCCATTCCTTTGAAATTCCCCAGCAGATGGAGGCTGAAGCCCTAAATCAGTTGGCCCTGGGACAGCTGATTCCCAAGGTTCCCAAGGTGGAAATTTGCAAGTCTTGTGATTTGGAATAAAAAGCCCTGGGATATCTGAGATCTCGGTCAACCCCTCTATTGATTTTTTGGGAAGAAATTGCCAGAAAAAGCCCTCCTGACTTTAATTCCTGCATTGTTCTGATGCATGTTCAGAGTGGAACATAATGGCTGGAAGTCCCTTTACTCAAGGGCAAATTTATTTCCTGGCCAACATCTGGCTCCAGGCTCATCTTTCCTGCAATTTGCCAGTTGCTGGCATGAGGGAAAAAGAGAATTATTGAGTTCTTTCTCTGCTTGGATCCAATTAGTCAAAGAAAAGATGCTGGAGGTAAATGTGATGCACTGAGGAAAGATGCAAATGTTTGCTCTCTGCCAGGTCCTTCTTGCCATAGCTCAGGGCAGGGGGTGGCACTGAAGTGACGGTGACAAAACCTGGCCTGAGGTCACCCACTCCAGAACCTTCTTTCCCTACACAAACACTTGAGGGGACAAAAGAAGGATAAGCAGGGATCATACACACTTGGGATACCTCCATCAGCAACTGGGGATGGCATGGAGTCAGAGAATCCTGGAATATCCTGAGCTGGGATACACAAGGACTCCCTGTCCCAGAGCAGAGCTTGGAGCTGCAGCCCCTGAGGAGTCTCCCCTCAGTGTCCTCTGCTCCAGCTGAACATTCCAAATTCCCTCAGCCCCAGATTCCCCTCAAGACCCTCCACCATCTTCACAGCCTCCTTGGGGTGCTCTCCAATAGCCTTCGATCTGTCCCATCTTGTGGAACCCAAAACTGAACCAGGAGCTGCACCTTCTAGACCAGAAGCTGTTTAGCTGCTTTTTTACTGAATTCTCCTCTTTCATGAAAAATAGGTGACATGAATCCATTCCATGGATCCATTGAAAGGATGTTACCTTAATGTCATGTCCAACACAAAGACAGGACCATGGGACAGGGGGTCAGAAACACACAGGGACATCTCTGTCCCTCGCAGTCAGGCAGAGCCACTTCCCACCCCCACCAACCCCTGTTATCCATGATCATCCAGGCCTGGGCTGGACAAACCCATGGCCCTGTAAAACCCATGCACAGGCAGGTCCTTGGTCACTGGACACAGCCAGGCAGCACCTTGAAAATTAAGGAGCAAGTCCTCAAAGTCCTTCGGGTGTTACCTTTCCATCCCTTTTCCTGGCTACAGGTCCATCAGAGTCCCTCATCTCCAGAAAAAGCCCTGGGAAAGGAAGAAGTTGAGAATCAAGGTGCAAACCCAGCCGGTGCTCAGGAGTGCAGGTGCATCACTGCACTCTGAGTGTTTTATAACTTCTTCCCGAGCTCTGCTCCCCATAATCAGATTATGAAACCTTCAACTGAAGTTAATGCAAACAAACAGATCATGCGGAGAGCCATAAAAATAAAATATCATAATAAAACCCCTAAATCGAGAGCATCTCCTGTAAACAGAGCGCTGTAAACACAGTAATGTGTCTCTCTGCAACGATATTTGGTGAGGTATGGAAGAGCCCCAAGAGATGGCAGGAAAACACAGCTGTTCTCTCCTTGCAGGAGGAGAGGGAATGCAACAGAGAGGTGAGGGCTGGCTGCAGGGTCAGCACAGGCTCTGCTGCGTTCCTGCAGTGGGAAGAGGGATCCCCCCAGGTGGGTCAGGCTGGAGGGCCCCCAGAGGGTCCCTGGTGTCACCTCCCTGCTCCAGCAGGGCCATCCCAGAGCTCAGGGCACAGCAGGCTGTGCTCACAGCTCTGCCATGGCCCCAGGGAGGAGACCCCACAGCCTCTCTGGGCTCTGCTCAGGGCTGGCACTGCCCAGGGCAGCAGTTCTGCCTCCTGGGCAGGGGCAGCTCCTGGGCTCAGCCCTGCCCGTGGCAGGCCCTTGCTCAGCTCCAGGAGCTCCTGTCCCTGCTGTGCTGAGGAGCCAGAGCTGGGCACAGCACCCAGAGGTGCCCCCAGGGCTGGGCACAGGGGCAGGATCACCCCTGACCTGCTGGCAATGCTCATCCTGATGTCCCCAGGATCCCACTGGGCCCCAGGTCACTCTCCTGGCTCAGGGACACCTCGCTGTCCCCACGTCCTTCCTCACAGAGCTGCTCCAGCAGGTCCCCCCAGCCTGTGCTGGTTCTTCCTCCCCAGGTGCAGGACCTGCATTTCCCTGTTCTCTACTTCCCAGACAGTTCTTCTCTGCCCAACCACCTCCTGGAGTCCATAGTTCCCAATGTTTTCCTTGGGTTTGCTCTGGCTCGTTCCTCTCTCCACAATCTGATTTGGGCAGGTGTGGTTTGGGTGGAGATGATTTGGGAAGGGAAGTTTTGGGTGGGGATCATCTGGGAAGGGATGTTTTGGGTAGGGAGGATTTGGGAGGATCTGCTTTGGGAAGGGCTGATTTGGGTGGGGATGATTTCGAAAGGGAAGATTTGAAAGGGGACGTTTTAGGAATGATTGATTTGGGTTGAGCTGATTTTGGAGGGGATGATGTCCAAAGGGATGTTTTGGGTTGGGATGATTTGGGTGGGGATGATCTGGGAAGAAATTATTTGGGAAGGGAATGTTTAGGTAGGGAGGGTTTGGGAAGGGCTGATTTGGGCAGGTGTGGTTTGGGTGGGGATGATCTGGGAATGGGTGGTTAACTCTCTGTGCTGTCAGGGGTAGCCACCACACCTGTTTTTTTGGTAGCCATTACCTCAATATTACCTGGAATTGTTAAAATTCTTTTCAGGCATATAAATAAAATTGAGCCATGGAACAATGGCAGATTTATTCCAGGGAAACGTTTCATCAACCACTCTGTTGCTGGAGCAGTACCAACAAGTATGATTGGGATTTTTTTTCACGAAATACCCAAATTTTTCCTAAAAAATCCAAATTCTGCCTCTCTACTCCGCCAGAAATGTAACAAAAAACTCCAGAGAAAGGAATTGTCTGAAATCTCTCTTTGTGAAGAGGGTTTGGATGGCATTCCAAAGCTTTTCTTTTTTCTTATGGGAGATCAAATTCCTGTTCAAGCCATCCAACAAGGACAATGATTTGCTCCAAAAATCCCCCCCTTTCCAAAGTTTCTCTTGGCTCTGCAGTTCTGTAGGGACACAGCTCAATCCTCTGCCTGTCACAATGGAGCTCAGCATTGTCCTTTCCATCAAGAACTTCTTTCATGCTGGAATTGCAATTCTGATGTTTCCTTTTGCTCCTAATTTTGTAATGGACTCTTCCACTGAGCCCAGCTCAAAACAAATCGAGCCTAATTTCAATTCCAACAAATCAAAACAAGACTTTAAACCTTTTTTTTTTTTTCTTTTTATTTTTTTTTCTTTTTTTTTCCTTTTTCTGAAAAAATGCAGCATCAAGAGAAATCTTGGAGCACCAAGGGATCCCCAGGGAAAGGAATAATTTTGGCAGTGGATCAGGCCATGTTGGGAGGATGAGACCTTGGGGATGTGACAACCCACAGCTTAATCTGTGCTGACGGACTCTGTGGAAATGCCTGAATTACGTGTTCTGATTTAGGAATCACTATTTTTTTCAACCCAAAATGAATGAGGGAAACCAGGAATTTCTATCTCCACTTCCCATTCCAGCAATCCTGGGGAAAAATCCAAAATACCTCTGGTTTACATTGCATTGTTGTCACTAAAAGTACATAAAACCCATGGCTGATGATTGGACTTGATGTCCTTAAAGGTCTTTTCCAACCTTAATGATTCCATGGCTCTAAACCCAGCAGTGGTGAATTAACATCCCCAGACTGGGAATTTTAGATTGGATTTTAGGAAAACCTTTACCTGGGTGAGTGTCCCAACAAGTGGAAGCACCTCAGCTCTTGACCTGCTGGTTGGAAATAGGGTAGGGATGATCTGGGATTTGGGAAAGGAGGATCTTTCCCAAAGAAAGAGAAGCTGGAATGGAGGCACGAGTTGTCTTTCCAAGCAACTTTTCCATGTTTCCAGATCTGTCCCATCACAGGGAGGGACAGTCTGTGAGAGCTGAGATAAAATCAGGGAGAAAATGTTCTGTGCAGGAATCCTTCTGTCCAGGAGGCCCATGAGGATCCATGGGCCCTGGGTGTGAGAAATTAGGAGGCCAAACCACGGGGGATTTTGGCTCTTGGCTAGGGAAAGGCCATTACTAAGGAAATACACCAATGCCATGTTTTCCAGGGAAAAATAGCCTGGAATTCAGGTGCTTCTGACAGGCAGCAAATACAGCTGCAGGGTGCAACCTGCTCCAACCCTGTGCGAGTGAATTCCTTGGAAATTCCACCCATAAATCCCACATTTGTGCTGTGCAGGTGAAGCCAAAGGGTTCCTGGCACTGGGAGGCAGAGCTCAGGAGAATCCCAGAGGCTGTGGATGTGATGGCAAAGGATTCCTGGCACTTAGAGATGGAGCTCAGGGGAATCCTAGAATGTGATGTGATGGCAAAGGGTTCCTGGCACTGAGAGGTGGAGCTCGGGAGAATTCCAGAGGCTGTGGAGGTGATGAGGGCAGAAGTTGCTCTGACCCTCAGCCCTCCCCTGTGACAGACTCAGTTCCCCCTGGAATGGCAGATCCAAGCAATGGAGATCCAATTAGGAGTGGTTTTCCCCTCCTTTTGCTTTACTGGGATAACTCCCTGACACCAGGTCACTCCCTAACACTCTCTGGGAAAAGAGGAAAGCTGCTGTGCATTTCTGGAGACTCCCAGGTATTTCTCCATTGTTTTGTCTGCTGAGCACTGTGGCGTTCACATTCTCTGAACATGATTCCTTCACCCAGGGTTTTTCTCCTGGGAAGCTGAAAGGCAGCGAGAGAGGCCTCAGAGAAAAGAAAAACAATTCTCATCTCATTTGCTTCTCCTGTGTTGTGCTCGTGTGGAATGGGTTTGGAGATTGTTTACCCACAGGTGATTGTTTCACTGGATTCTGGTGTGAGTTGTTTGACTCATTGGCCAATCGGGGCCAAGCTGTGTTGGGACTCTGGAAAGAGCCACAAGTTTTCATTATTATCTTTTTAGCACTAGGTAAGTATCTTTTTTGTTTTCTGCAGTATAGCATAGTATTCTTTAACATAATGTAGTACCATAAAGTAATAAATTAGCCTTCTGAGAACATGGAGTCAGATGCATCGCTCTTCCCTGCCTCGAGGCTCGCTGTGCATTTACAACAGAGCACACCTGAAGGAGTCAAGTCCCTCAGCCTGCACCTGCTCTCACCCTGGGCAGGCGCTGACCCTGACATGTCACATCACTGGGAAATGCCATCAAAAATTACCTCCAGCTGCTCCTGGTGGAGCAATGGTGCCACAGCTGGCAGGTGACAAAGGTGGCAGGGACACCCAGCCGTGCCAGCACTTCATAATACATGTCCTTTAGGGACAGACACTGCTGTTCAGGGACTCAAAGAGCTCCTGGAGAAAATTTGTGGTTAAAAAAAAAGAAAAAAAAATGTGAAATCCTGGGAATTCTCACCAAAAATTGGGCAAACATCTCTTCCCTGCAGCCTCATGGGTGTCTTCTGTGTACTCCTCACTCACTCCCAGCTTTAGGGGCTTTGGGAGCACTTCTGTCACCATTCTGCTCCAGAACTGTCCCCTTGAGGGGGCTGGACACAGAGAGTGGCACTCAGAGAGTGGCAGCACTTCCAGAGCCAAGGGAGGGGACTCTCCATCCCTGGGAATGTCCAGGACAGGGCTTGGAGCAACCTGGGGTAGTGGAAGGTGCTCCTGCCTGTGGAATGAGATGGGATTTAAGGTCCCTTCCAGCCCAAACCAGCCTGGAACTCTATGATCCCATGATTTAGTGCCTCCCAACTCAGCAGAATTTCCCCATCTCTGTAGGAGCAGAGCTGAAATCTTCAGCTAAAGGGCAGCTCCCATGTCCTACACCAGGGAATCATTTCCATCATCCTGCCAAGGAAAAATGGCTCGGGACTGCTCCTTCCCTTCTCTGTTCCCTGAGGAGCTTTGCTCTGTGAGGAACCTTGAAATGATTGGCTCCTGCCAAAGCCTTTAGCAGAAAAATGGGACTTTTCTAATCAGGACCCAGCAATTATGCAAATTGCAGAGACAAAATGCTGATAAGAACAACAAAAATAATTTTGCCAATAATTATCACATTGAGATTTGCTGCTTCTTATTAAAATCTTCCACTTTTCCAAAGAAATTGCTGTTTGGACACATGAAAAAATTAAAATATTGCCTGTAAACTGTACCTGAAAAATATTTCATGACCCCTGGGTATCTCTTTAGGGTCTGTAAGACCCAGAGAAGGAGTTGTAGGAGTTTGTAGCAGCAAAAACATTGCAAGACATGAAGAGGGAGCAGAAATAATTGAGGTCTGGAGGGGCTGAATGCAGAAATGATTAAAAGAGATACTTATGGATAACGACTCGAGATGGAATATAATCACTTTCTTGGAGGGCACAGAGAACAAAAAGATGGGATTTGTTTAGCTTTGCACATTGGGGCATAATTAGAAGTAATAGGATTAAATTTCTGCATGGAAAATAATCTGATTATTAGGAATCACTTGGAAATGAACTGTGGTCTGCAAAGGGTTAACTGGGGCTTCAAGCTCCGTCCTCCTCCTCCCTCCAGGCACATTCCTCGCTGGGGCACTTCCAGCAGGTCCTTCTGTAGGGCATCCCCCTGGGAAGAGCTGCTCCAGGCTCTCTCTTTGGAAGTGTAGCTTAAATTAATAGTTTTTTATAGGATTTAATTTTTTCCAGAACTTTAATTATTTAACTTTCTCATTTACGGTGAGGTTTGTTCGGATTCCTGCTCCACAATTTTCAGGGCCCAAAACTTCCTCAGAAAGGGCTGTCCCAGGAAAAGGAGAGGCTCAAAGCTCACTCAGCAGAACCAGGGGTGAAGCTCACTGAGGGTGGGGGTGAAGATGCAGAATTTGGGGAGGTGGGGGAGAATTCCCTGAGATAAATCCCTGACTCATGGACATGTTTCCATGAGCAGGTAGATCCGAGCTGTTTCTCCTCCTGGAAGACCTTGTGGAAGAGGGAAAGGCACAGTGAAATGTAATGGTCTCATTAAAGTGCTGAGTGATTTTTATTCACCTCAGAATGATGTTCTTCCTGAAAGACACGATTATTTCCAGGACCTCAGGCAACTCCAGATGAAGAGATGTCTGAATCCATAATGAGCTGGGAAGGCTTTTCTTCCAAGCACTCTGTCCAGCCTGACAGCAGAGCAAGAGCTCGGGTTTGGGGTGCTTTAGTGAAAGAAAATATACCAAATGCAGCCAAAAAGAGGGGAAAGTGGATATTGGATATCAGGTTTTTTAGGGTGGATCTGTGGAAAGGGTGGTCAGGCACTGGCACAGCTGGCCAGGGTACTGGTGGAGTCACCAAAGCCATGGGGATGTGGCACTTGGGGCATGGGGCAGTGGTGGCCTGGGCACTTCTAGGTTTGATGATTTTGGAGGGCTTCTCCAACCTGAATGGTTTGGGGACCCCGGGAGCAGCCAGGTGCATCCTGCAGCCCCCACAGTCCCAGCTGGGAAGGTCACTGCACTGCACCAGGCTCTTCTGGGGCAGGCAGGGGGAGGAGGAAGAGGGGAAGAAGGAAAACGAGGAGGAGGAGTAGAAGGAAAAGGAAGGAGGAGGAGGAGAAGGAAAAAGAGGAAGAGGAGGAGGGATGGTTTGATCCCAAGATCTCTCCCTGTTCCACACTGGGATTCCCCAGCTCACACCTCTGCCCCTGTGATCTTGGCAGGGCTCAGAAGCCCCCAGGGTGGGAATGGATACCAGGAATTATGCTCCTGAGGGGCAGAATCCAAACTCCCTGAGGGTCCAGGACTGTGGGCACAGCACCATTTCTCTGGATCCCTGGGGCATTCCTTACTGTGGGACCTGCCTCCCACCGGGATCGCCGAACCTCTCCTTGCTCCTGGAGCCCTCCCACCCTGGTGAGCAGATCCAAGCGGCGTTCCCTGCCTGCCTGGAGCTGTAAAACTGCAGCTTTACTGCAGCAGCTGCTCCTTTACAGCCCCTGCTAAATCCTGGGCTGCTCCCAAACCACTCCTGGGCAAAGCCCTTCCTTAGGGGATGGGAAAAACCACCCAAGGTCGTCTGTCTGCTGCAATCACATCAGCTCTGTCCTGCTCCTAATGAGCCAGGCTCAGCTCTGGAATCACTCTGGGCAAGGCATTTTCCTTAGGCTTTGGATCACTGCATTTCCTCCAACCTTCCTGGGCTTTTTCCAGCCTTTAGGAAGGTCAGGGCTGGATCTGTGAGGCCCCAGCTCTCCCTGGGGAAGGGGAAATGCACAGGAGCTGTTGGGACACTTGTGTGGCAACAAGAACATAATAAATTAATAATAATGGCACTAACGAGCTGCATAATTGGAATTTTGGGGCATTTTGAGCTCATTTTTGGGGCATTTTGTTGGATTTCAACAGGAAATATGGAGCTAAACAAGAGTGTCCACTGAGGAATATTTTGATATTCAGGAATAACCAGGTCCCAGTATTAGGTGCTCAGAGCCAGGTGTGACTCCAGTCCTACTGTAAGGAACAAACAACAATAGTAAAAGGTCTGGAAAGGAAAATAAATTCATTTTTCCATATCAAGAGGGTTTCTTCCCTACAGTCTGAGAAGCCCCAGAGTTGCTCCTCCCATGGAAACCACATTGGAATTTTAGCATCATAAATGATGTCTCACTAAAATACAATGATTGTTGTTTTTCTCACTTTCAGGAGCTCCTCCACAGTGAGGGGGTCCCATATTTATGGAATCACTATCCCAGAGTATGGATTTTGCTTGCTTGGAGCAATAAGAGAAAAACAGTGGGATTTACCTTCTCCTGTGAAGATTCATTTTTAACTCCTCGCACCATGTTGGAAATGTTCTGTTGAGTGTTATCACTAATGTTTTGTGATCTGTTGTTTCACCTTTTATTTCAGAATGATCTTTTTTTTATATATTTTGGAGGTTCTTTTGGCATATTCCTGAGATTAATTACATCCCTGTCCAACTCTTCTCCTCTGAGACATGAAAAATCAAACCAAACTTCCTTGGGTGAAGAACCATCATGAGAATTTAATATTTAGTATTTCATCATTGTCCCACTAAGGAGAAAACCTTCATTATGACCCAAAATTCATATTTTGATATAGTAGGATGGAAAATTGCACTTCCAGTCTATTTTTTTTTTTTTTTTTTTTTACACTGGGTGAGGTTTAGGGACAATTTTATATCATTTTCTAATATAATTGGCCTTTTTTGTCACCTGTGTCGTGTCCCCAAAGTGACATCAAATTTCAGGGAGAGATCAGAAATGGAATTTTATTTTTGTATACTGAGTGCCACCAGTGAGCAGAGAAACCCACACACTGAAATTCTGGGGCTTGTAGGGCCACTTCCCCCAGGAATTCCACCCCAAAACTATGGCCAGCTCCTGGAGAACATCCAAATTTCCCACATTTTCCACCACCCAGAACAATCCCTGTGAACCAACACAGCTGGCTGAATTCCACTCCGGAGCCGTGTCTCTTCCATCCTGAACATTTGCTCATCCATAAAACCCAAATAAACAACAACAACAACAAAAATTAAGGCTGGGGAAGAATCAATGTAAGAGTGCCATCTGGTGACATCTGCCATGGACCAGCCACAGCTTTTCCTGCAGTGCAGTGGGGAAAAAACAGGGAGAAGAGAGGTCACTCTACAGTTTTCCCAAACTGATCCATTTTCCCAATAAAAATGGGCAACAAAACAGGAGACCCCAGCTTGGTGGCTGAGGGCTAAAAATCCGGCCCCAAATGTGCAAACCCAGGTGCAAAGTGGCTGTTTAATATTCACAGCCATGCAAATGGAGTCATTGTCTTTGCAAATGGCTAGTTAGGAATGCTGGAGGTAGGATTGGGATAATTAGGGACGTTGGACTTGGGGTTGGGTTAACTGTGCCCACAGACCTGCCCTGCTGGGCTGGAGCAGGCTGAAAAGTTGGGACTGGGTCCCCCCTTGATGTATTTAAATATTAACATCTCATGTTTATGCAAATTCCTGCCACGATTCAATGTTTGGAATCACAACGGCGATGACTTGAACACAACCTGATGTCAGGTCTGACATGGAGTGGCTCTTCCTCTCCAAAAGGGGTTAATTCCTATCATCCATTGAATCCAGTTTGCTACTGGGAATCTGCTCTCCCTACAAAACAGAAGTCCAGGGTGAGTTCCAGGGAGAGGCTCCTTGGAGCTATTTTCATGGATATTTCCACATTGTCTCCACCTGTAGGAACGCACAAGACCTTCTTATTTTTAAAGGCTTTGGGTGGGGTTTTGCCTCTGCTTTGGGTTTGAGAGCCCCAGGAGCCATTCTGCCTTCTAAAAATAAGGCTTAGTCTCAAATTTAGGGATAAATAATAACCCCCTCCAAGAAATCTGGGGAAAACACACCAGTGAATGACTGTTGTGGGGGGATTGGTTGCATATTCCTGCTCTTTCAGGAAGATCCACAGGAGCACACAGTGCTGTGCTCCCAGGGAAGGTTTGGGTATTTGGCACTCCCAACCAATCTCCAGCATGGGTGGGAGTGGGAATGATTAAGGGATCATTGCTAAGATGCTTTTTAGGTTCAGGAGGGCTGGAGATTTGTTGGAAGGGGCAGAGCTGTCCCACAGTAGTTCTGAGGTTGAGTTTTGGGCTGGGACAGCTACAGGGCAGGGGAGAGGCTCTGCTGGGAGCCCAGCTCAGGTTGTTGCCTATTTGTTTAAATAATGTGGGATTTGGGGCAGGTCCAAATCCAAGCTATCCCAACCCCTAAAGGGCAGGGGCATTAAAAGTGCCATAGGAACAGCTTACAGTCACTGGGCTATCCATGAATAAAAGGAGAACTTTAACCAAACTGGAAATTATCCTGGGGCAGGCCAAGGAGCAAATTCCAGTGTCCCTGAAGTGCCCCCCAGGTGTGGCTGTGCCAGAGTGGAGCTCCCATTCCCAAATCTGAGATAAGGTGCCAGCAGCAGACAAAACTCACCTGAAATGAGCTGCTCTGGGCATGTGCTTCACTCATTCCATGGACCAGCAATAGTTTAGCAACCTCTGCCTTCTCCTGCACACTCAGGGGATGGGCTGGGCCTCCTGCTCCCAGCACTCCTAAATTCAAAGGCATTGATGGAAAATCCCTTTTTATCAGGGCTCTGCCAGGTTTTGAATCAACTCAGCAGCTCTGGGAGTTGAAGTCAACTCTGCCAGTCCCTTCCCAACCCCAGAAGGTGCTAGAAGTCCTCTCAGGTGGGTGCTCCTCCCTGAGCTGAAAGTTCCAGCAGGATCCTGTAACCAGCTCCCCTTTCCCAGGCACCCATGGATCTGGGACAGCCTCAGGTTTGCTCTTCCCAGCCGTGGAACAACAATTTTCAACAAGAATTCCATCAGACATCAGTTTTCCACTGAAAGGAGTCTCCTCTTCCAACCAGGCATGGAGACGTTGGGGTACTTCTGCTGCAAGAGAGCCAGCCCCATTCCCAGGAATTTGTGTGGCCTCATCCCAAACCAACCCATTATCCCCTTCCAGCGTCACCTCCCATTCCTCACAGAACCCTGACAGGGATCCTGGCTCCTATCCCTGGCCATTTTCCTCAGAACTAGCTCAGCCTTTCCACCCTGAAGTTTTGTTAAACATGATCCCATGATCTCCCAGCTCAAATGGATTCCTGTCATTACAGGGAATTTAGGACATGAAGATCGACAAAATATCACCTCCATTTAAGTCCATCATTTTCTCCTCCTGGAATTGCTCAGCTAGAATAAATATCATTACCCAGACCTGGGAGAGTGTCTGAGGGAGGATTTTGCAGCACAGACCTGGATGGAAAAAATGCAGCTAAAAATCCTCCCTGTCTCACAGGAATTGGGGAAAAATGGAAGCAGACTCCTCAGAGGTCTAGTGGAGACCCTGAAGAGCTGAAAGTTGACCTTTTTTCCTTTCTGTTTGAGAAGAAATTTCATGGTTGGCCTGAAAAATGGCACCAAGAAAAGAAGAAAAGGGTTTACTTTGTGGGAGAAAGAAGAAAACAGTGCCAGCCCAACTAACCCCCCTAAAAATAGTTCCACATTAACCTGAATGTAAATATTTTTTCAGGTTCATTTAGTTGTGCTTGGCCGGCAAAGTGTAAAGACACAACAACATTTTTCCTGCTTTTTATATAGGATTTTATATAAGAATGGGGAGGGAGTGAACAACTTGGTCACAAAATTAGGGTGCAAATACGAAGGAAAGAATCCCTCCGGTAGGATTTTGATGAAGTTGTAAAAGGCACCATCTGGATGGCAGGGGACAGCAGAACCATGGACAGCAAGGACTGGAGAAGGGAGAAAACAAACAGGGATTCAGTGTTCAATTTGGAACAGAATTGTTGAGCAAGGCTGGGCTTGCAGAGAAAATATTCTGAGCTGGAAGGACCCCCAGGATCATCCAGCCCAGCCCTGTCCCTGCCCAGACCCCTCAACAACCCCACCCTGTCCATCCCTGGCAGCGCTGTCCAAAGGCTCCTGGAGCTCTGGCAGCCTCGGGGCCGTGCCCATTCCCTGGGGAGCCTGGGCAGTGCCCAGCACCCTCTGGGGGAAGAGCCTTTCCCTGAGCTCAGCCTGAGCTGCCCTGGCCCAGCTCCATCTGTTTCCTGGGTGCTGTCCCTGTCCCAGAGCAGAGATCAGAGCTGCCCTCGGGAGGAGCTGCAACCCCCTGGTGAGCTCTGAGCTCAGTGTCCTCTGCTCCAGCTGAACTTTCCACGTGCCCTCACCCTCTAGATCCTTCCCCACCCTTGTGTCCCTCCTAGGATGCTCCCTAATGCCTTTACATCCTCCTTCTGCCTCTAACTGCCCCCAAGGACTGGAGGTGGGGCTGCAGTGAGCACTCAAATAGGGTTGGGGAATGAGCAGAGCACAGGGAATTGTGGCAGGGGAAGGTTTGGGAAATGCTGAGATGAAAGGAGAGGTGACCCCTGCAGAGTGTGCAGGGAAAAATGTCACACAGCCTATTTGTGTCTGCAGAGCAGGGAGGGGACAGAGGAGAGAGGAGAGAGGAGAGAGGGGAGAGGAGAGAGGAGAGAGGAGAGAGAAGTCCTTGGCTTTTGTATTACAGGAAAGGGTCAACAGGAACCAGCTGAAAATGCAGCATCTCCACAGCATCCCTGATTTCCAATCACTAGCAGAGCTGTAAAATTCCAGCTCCTATATTCTCCTTGTGAAGGTTTTGGCCTCTTCCAAAGACAGGGACAGAGAGGTCAAGGGTGGAGGAGGCATTTTGTGAGAAATGTTCTCTCAATAATAACTGCTTTAACCTGGCTTAGGAGATTGTTTGTGTGAGCTCACTGTGACCTTCAGCCTAGGAGCTTTTGGGAGAGCAGCTCCCAAAGATAAATCCCATCACTTTTGGCACTGGAATGTTCAGGACCCTTGGGATTTGATCTTTGGCAGATTTCCTGTATTTTACATTTACTGCATCAACCAACTCTCTGCCACTCAATATTGGCTGGTCTACAGCAAGTTTGCTCCCAGGCAGAGGGGAGGATTTAGTTTGAAACACAGGAGGAAAGTCTGGGAAAAATAATTTTGTGGCATAATCTTCCCTTGGAATAGGCTGTAACTGCTTCCAGCCATACACATCCACCTGATCCCATCATTTTTCATCATGGATTGTGAGAGTGAGAGGGAGATGTGCAGTTGGAGGGCTGGGAACTTCCTTTTTTATTGTAATAAGTTCCTCTGAAGTGTCTCAAGAACTTGTCCATAAACATGATGGATTTCCTGGGAGAGTGTCTGCTGCACTGAAAATCATCCCCAGCTTGGGGAGGTCTTGCTAATTCCTCTTGGAGCAGATGTGGTGGAGTCTGCAGGCCTGGTTGTACATCATTGCTCTGGGGATTTTGGCAGAGCTGGGAGCTTGATGAAGCATGTAAATGGACTTTTTTGCAAGATCCCATTTTCATCCATCACTCTGGAATAGGGATGTGCTAGAAAAGCACTCCCTGGGAGGGGGGAGTCTGTGATGGATCTGTTCTGGAATGGGATAAGGGAGGTCTTTGGGTCAGGGGCAGGCTGGGTTCTCATTCCAGGCTGGGAGCACAGCACCCGGGCTCTGGAAAGTCAGAACTCAAATTCTCAACGGAAATATTGGTGTTACAGCTCTCACTGCCCACACAACATAACATGGTCCAAGTCTGGGGAAAAACACAAAAAATAACCCCAGGTTTGGTCAGGAATTTAACAAGACAGGACCACCCCAGGGGGCTCAGGGAGGGTGACCAAGGCTCTCAGTGGCTCATGGAGGGAATGGTTCTGTCCCCATTTCAGCACTAAAGTCACAGCTCTCTCTACACAAAACTCACTTGGATTCCTGCACATAAAAACACAGGAGATTTAGCCCAGTCTCAGCCAGCCCAGACAAGGACAGGCCCAGAGGAGCCTAGTTTTTCCATGGATTTTAAACGGAGCCTCAGGGAACTGCTTCAAACCCTCTGCCTGCTCTTAGTCCTGTGATGGGTGGGCAGGATCCACCCAGGGCCTTCAGGAATTTCACAGCACAGCAGAGGTTCCTTTGCCTCCTGCCTGAAACCTCAGGGACAGTCCCTGAGCATCTCCCCGTCCCCTTGCTCTGGTCCCAGTCCAGCTGAGGGGGGCAGGAGCCTGGAGACCCACCTTGTGTGGGGATCCCACAGGGATCATGGACACATCCCAGCCCAGTCCATCCCTGCAACAGGAGCCTCCCCCTGGCACCAGTGGCTGAGGAATTGTCACCCTGAGCCAGCCCTGCCACAATTGTGATTTACAAACCTCTGCAGTCCCCTCCTGCCCCAGAATCACTCCTGGGCTTTCGCTCCTTCAGCTCCTCTGGGGAGGGCCCAGAGCTCCGAGCAGGAGAGCAAAGCAGGGAGGAACTGAACTCCCAAGCCTTTGGCTGTGGGTGTCACACTCCAGGCCCTGCTGAGGGCAAAAGGGAGCAGGCAGCACATATGGAGCTAAAAATACCCTGGGACTGTAATTAATGCTTTGACAGCCTGATAGTGCAAATGCTCTGATAATTACAGACCGGCCTCATTAATAGAAGGGTCAAAATCCTTGTATATAAATCACTGTATATATAATCCTTGTGTATAAACATCCCTCTGTGTGAGCTTTCAGCTCCAAATGCTGTGACAGCAGCAGTGTTCTGGGATCCTTCCTTGGAATGACTCTGATATCCAGTATTGGGTATTTTAACACACCTCTTCTGTGTCCTCATCATTCCTTCCCAGCTGAAATTCCCAAGCTGTAGCACAACCCCACTCAGCATTAAGGACTCTGCTCCCTTAAGCCCAAATACCTGGACTGAGGTTGAGTTTCCTGGGATGTGACATTCCCAGGAGTTCTGCTAAACTCCCTTTGGCCCCTCAACAACTGTTTGCACAGCTACAACTGGACCCTCCTGCATCCAGCAGCCCCTGGGATCTGCCCTGTTGCCACATCTCAATATTTCTGCTCTTTTTAGGACTTTAGGAAGAGCACAAGGGTAGACCCAGAATCAACATTTGGGAAAATGAATTCTCAGCAAAGCAAAGGAGCCCATTAAGAGTTTTCAGGTGCCTTTTCAGCTCATCAGGTGGATCATGAACACTCCTTACACCTGGAATTAGTGCTTGGAAGAGTTGCTTTTCTATATTCAAGGCAACTTTCTTTGACAACCCCCCGGTTTAGAGCAAATTTGGGGCTTCTCTTTTATTCTACGGAACCTGACAAACTTGGAGAGAACAAGCTAAAACAATTAAGGCTGAATGTCCTGGAAAAATTGCTATTTGTGTGCCAGGCACCTTGAAGGAGGTGTTGATTTTTTTGACTGAGGGTTTTACTGCTAACCTGCTCAGTCAGAGCTCTGTGACAAAACACAGGGAACACCTGAGGGGACGGAAGGATAAAATGAGAAGATAAAAATTCACCTGAATTTAATCAGTGCAGTCAGGGTTCCACACCCTGGACAGCCCAGAGGGCGTGGGGTCACCTTCCAGGTGAAGTTTGTGCTCTGAAACACCTCACACTTCAAGGATTGGTGTTGGCAAGGAAGCAGTTTTATAAAATAACCTCTCTGGACTGGCCCTGGATGGAGCCATGAGGATTGGAGCTCTCCGGCTGAGAGCTGAGCTCCTTTCACCTGAGCAGCTCCTGAGGGCACCACGAGGCTCTGACCCTGCCTGGGGTGTCAGGGTGGGATGGGACCTTGGAGGAGCCCTCGAAGGGATGCCCTCACTGATGCTGCTCCAGGCCCTCCTGTGCTCACTGCCCTGACCTTGTCCTGCTGAATTCCTGCCCTGACCATGGATTTGTGCCTCCCAGGGAAAGCCTGAGGCTGAGCCAGGACCTTGGCCAGGCAAATTCCAAACGGAGGATTCATGGATATGTCACTGCAGATTTTTTTGTCTGTTTTGGGCTTTTGGGTGATCCTGGTTACTGTCACTGGGCCTGCTCTGCTGGCTCAGGTGAGGACACTGCCTCCCCCTACCTCCACACCTTTAGCTCCTGGATCCCTGGGAAGATTTAAAACCTTTTTCTTGGAGCTCCTCTATTCCCAGGCTCAGTTGTGCCCTGATTAAATAGCTGCAAGCAATTCCATAAGCAAATCCCAGCCCACTGCTGAAAACTCACCTCCAGTCTGTCCCATTTACAACATGGAACGGGGCCAGGATCAATGTTCTTCCCATAAAAAGGGACAGATTTAAGGGATAGCAGGAGTGGGCCTGGCTCCATTCGGGGAGGGAAGAAGGAGTGGGGAATACGTGATTTATTGTGACCCTTCAGGAGCTGGGAGATCAGCCCCAGTGCTCTGGAAGGAAGCAGTTTTCTGGGAATCATGAGTCCCAGGTGAGGGTTTAAATCCAGGCTGGCAGCAGGGTGAAATGGGGCAGTGACTGCTGAAAGAGTCAGGTGTGGGATTTAGGGAGGAAAATGCAGTACTCCAGTTTGATCCACAGTTCCAGGCTTTCCAGCTGATGCAATTTGTTGAATCACCATCCCTGAAGGGGTTTAACAGCCCTGATGTGGCACTTGGGGACATTGTGGTGGCCTTGGCAGTGCTGGGGAACCCTTTGACTCTTAAAAGGTCTTTGCCAACTTAAACAATTCCATGATTATGTGGTGGGGGAAGGAGGCAGGAGCCAAACTGGGCTATTCAGGGTGGGGAAAGGGGTAGAAATTCCTTGGCTGTATTCCAGTGCAGTATTTGCATGATCCGAGTGGGAGCAGTGATGTGAGCGCCTGCATCCACATTTATCCATAGGGATGGGAGAGAGGGAGGAGTTAGAGCACTCAATTGAAGCCAGGCAGGATGTTGGGGTCTCTGTTTGTCTGGGGTGGATGAAAACACAGCCCAGTTTTCCTGCTGTGCTGCTGGATGGGGCAGATCCAATGTCTGGAATCTCCAGGAATCTCCAAATCGGAGCTCCCTGGGACAAAATCAGTCAAGAAATGTTTTTCTGGGGAGGAGATGGTCCAGAAATAGCTGAGTTCTGCCTCAGTCCCTGCTCCTGGGAACCTGCACAGCTGGAAAAACAGCTGGCTGAAGAGCTCCCTGTGGCTGGAAGTGAGGGAATGGTGCGGGAAGAGAAGTGCAGGATCTGTCCCTTGGAGCAATCCATCAGCACAGACCAGGCTTCTGCTGCACTGCAGGGGAGGGATCTGCAGGAGGATGATTAAGGGACCATTAACAGGGTCATGAATCACAGAGAGGGGAATTCCTACCTTCAGGGGTCAGAGCAGTTTAAGGAGGTCTTGGCTGGGGTTCCAAGGGCTCCGGGCTGAAATGGAGCTGTTGGAACATCCCATTGAAACATGGTGCCCAAATGGGTTCAGGAGTGCTGTGGAATAATTGATCTGACACCAAAACTGCTCTTGGAGTGTTCTGGTGGAACCCAGTCACTCCAAACTGGGACAGGGGAGCAAAGCTGCACCTGGGGAACAAGGCACAGCCTGTCCCGACCTCCAGGTGCACAGAGGCCACTCCACACATCCCTGCACTTCCCATCACTTGAGAATTACCTTTGTGCCTTCCAGGGAAAGTCTAAGGCCAGAGCCAGGCCATACAAATTCCAGAGGGAGGATTCACGGGACATCAGAGCAGCCTCTCCCTAAGGAGTTTTCCTTGCAGGAGCAATTGCCTCCCTGGGTTAAAGACAGATTTCTTTTTTTGCTATTTTTTCCAACAGAAAGGGAGGTGAGGTTCTGGGAAAGAGAGTACTTAAACGGTGCACTTGGAGATGGATGGATGGATGGATGGATGGATGGATGGATGGATGGATGGATGATGGATGGATGGATGGATGGATGGATGATGGATGGATGGATGGATGGATGGCTCTGCCTCTGTGCAGATTTTACAGCAGGCCTTTTTTGCCTTTGCCTCTGCAGCAGCCCACACTGGACACACCCAGTGCAGGAATGATTATTCCACACCAGTGTAGGAACCTGCTCCTCTGACAGAGTGGGCTCCAGAATTCCTTCTCCACCCAGGTCCAGCATCCCCTTCCATGTGGATGCTCAAATCCAAAACTCTGGGCAATGTGCTCCCTTGCTTGGCCATACTCAGGTTTTCCCCTCCAGTGCTCTCACGATGCCTTTCTCCCCGATTTCCACACTGGGATTATCCTCAACACCAGGACAATAACCAGCATATTTCTGGGAGCTTTGTGTTGGGTAATGGCATCCTTATGAATTTCCTTGATTTAATAGATGTCCTGGATTATTTTCCGTTTTTTCAGTGGCCACAGCTCAGGTGTGGATCAGGTGCTTACTCAGGAGAGCCCAGTCCCCCCATCTGCTGCTGGGAGGGGCAGAAGATAATAAATATCAGATGCTGAAGTGCTGAGAGAGAGAGAGAAATAACCATGGACTGAATCTCCAGAAGAACTGAGGATGGTTCTTGAATGCTGTGGAAGTGCCCAATGCCAGGTTGGACAGGGCTTGGAGCAGCCTGGGACAGTGGGAGGTGTCCCTGCCCATGGCAGCGGGGAGACTGGATGGGCTTTAAGGCCCCTTCCAATCCAAATCTGTGATTCCATGATGATCCTTTCTCTCCCTAACTTCTAAATGATGACTCAGATGAACTCCAGACATCTGAAGATATTCCTAGCCCATGTCCACCTCTGGGTTTTGAAATCCCACCTCTCAGGGAGGCGCAGTCCGTGTGCTGCTGCTGAAGGAGAGGCACTGCCAAGGGTAGAGCCTGGGAGGGAATTCAGCCAGGGAATGCTCATGGCTTGGGAACAGGAGACAGACCTGGGGATGAAGGATCCGGCACCAGTGCCACATCCAGACAGGAAGGGGAGCAGAATAACTCAGGAATGTGCTGGGCATGACTGAGGAGTCTTCTCTAACAGAAGATTCTTTTTCCTCTCTTTTATTTTTAAATCAAAGATTCCCTTCAGCCCCTGGACCAAGATAACCTCATCAAATCCTGGAGTGGTGCTCCCAGGGAATTGTGGCAGGGAAAATGAAGCCCTGTCCCCCTGCTGGAGCAGCACAGTGGGGCTGACAGTGAACAAGAAATTAATTTGGGATGCTTGTGCTGCTTATTTGCTTGCTTGTCATCCCTGCTATTGCTATAGCTTCCTGATGGGTTCATTTTCCATATTCTTCCCATAATTCATAGGAATTTGTTTTGTTTTGTTTTGTTTTGTTTTCTCTTCCCACAAGGTTCTGGTTTCATGTTGTAACTTCCAGCAAGGCAGGAAAAAAAAGGAGCAGGGAGGAATCCCTGGGAGATTGAGTTTGAATGTTGTTTGTTGGGAAAAAATCTGAAATTGTGGCCCTTTTATAACTTAAAGGTACAGAAAATACAGGAAAGGAAAAGGAAACTTAAAAGGATTATTTAAAAAAATAATCTTGCCATGAATCTGGGATGCTTCTCTCAGAATCTGAGATGGTGCCGACACTTGAGGAGTCTCTTTGGGAAAAATACAATCTCCTTTTATCTCTGTCAAGTGCTGTTATCAATAAAACCAGGAAATCCGAGCTGGGGCTGGAGCTGCTGCTGAGACTGAGCATGTGCAGAGTGTCCCAGGAAAGCCTTTTGTTGGGATCTTGCAGGAAAATGGTCAGGGAGAGTCGGGAGAGGCAAGCCCAGGTTAACAGGGATTAATACTGACTAAGCTATCGCAGCTCAAAGACACCTCCCAACCCTGATGGCACCACGTCCCTGCTTTCCTGTCTGAATTCCTGCTTTTCCGGTATGTGACCACTCAGCTGAAGATCTTTGCAGAGATTAAAAACAAAAACAAAAACAAAACAAACAAAAAAAAATGAAAATCGGTTATTGAAAAGAGAATTCCCAGGTACATTTGTGGAGCGCTGGGAGATGGATGGGACAGAGGGATAGGGCAGAGCTAGGAGCCAATGGAAAACTGCAATGGAAAAATGTGTTTGTGGGCACAAATTCCCAGTAAGGCCAGGCTGGACAGGGCTTGGAGCAGCCTGGGGCAGTGGAAGGTGTCCCTGCCACGGCAGGGGTGGAGTGGAAGGACTTTAAGGTCCCCAATTCCATGATTCTGGGATACATTTCCCCTGTGGAAGCAGCAGGTTCATCCTCTCCATTTGTTCTGGATTCATCTCCCCGCCCTGGCTCAGCCCCTGCTGGTGAAACAATCCCCTCACAGCGAACTCCTTCCTTCCCCCTCGGTTTGGTAAATCCTGAATGAACAGCACATGGTAAAGGCTAAACCTGCGCACGCTCCGGGAATTCCCGGTGCTGCCTGGACACAGCTCCCTGCCCTCCCTGCCCGGGAAAGGACTCGCTTTCCATCAATCCTAGTCAATGTCCTTTTCCCTCCCAGCACCTGACCCACATCGATTGGAGCCGCTGAGCTCCGATTAAGGGCACATTCCAGGGCTTGCCTGCTTTGATCCAGAGGATTCTGGAAGCAGAGACCACTCGCTGTGCTCACAGCAGGCTCCCCCATCCAGCACCTTATCCCGAGGTGTGTGGATCCCTGCCCTTGCTCTTCCAGGACTGCAAGGAAACAGTACAGCCACTGAAAATCCAGGGATTTTCTCTTCCAGCTCCAGCCCTGTGGCCTGGGAGTGAGGAGAATGTGACATGGTGACAAAACTCTTCTGTGACTTGTCCTGGCCAGACTGATAAAGTCATTCCCCTTCTCCTGAATTCCTTACAAGTGGTCATTCCTGGAGGATTTAACCCTAAAGCTTCCCCAAGTATCCCGTCCTGGACTCATCCTGTTTCCTAACGCAATTATTGCCCAGCAGAGGGGACGTCTCCATCACGCACTCCCGGTGTCCCCTCAGTGCAGGGGGAGCTTTTCCTGCTTTTCCCCTGGGATCAACAGGAAGGATAATTGCCTGCAGATGGACTTCAGCTTCCCTCACTCAAGGGAACAGACAACAGCTCCATAGGGATCCACAAAAATTTTGGCTCTAGCACATCCATGTTGTGCTTTCTCCCAGAAATCTTTTGGTGATTCCCTTCCCCTTGTATAGGGAAATCCAGCCGGGAATAAAAGCGCTTTGTACATGGAAACACAACACCGCGCTCGGGGGGATCCTGCGGGATAAAGGGAGTGGAGAAATGTAAACGTGTTCCTTGGATGAGCCCTCTGGATTAGCTGCGAATTTTGTTTCCCTGGCAGAGGCCTGAGCTGAGGCTCTCTGGTGACAATAATTCCCAGTAATTCCCAGGTAATTCCCAGGCAATTCCCGGGTAATCTCTGACAGACTGGGAGAGCCCCCTGGGCCGGGATGCTCCCAGCTCTGCTCCCCTGCCCCAGCAGCACCTGGAGCGAGGCAGGGAAAATAACGGGGAGGTCTCTCTCTACTCCATGCTGCCCTCGGACTCTTTTGGGGGAATAAAAGACCATTTTCTATTTGTGCCCAAAGCCAAACTGGGTGTTATGTAATCTGCTCTTTCCCAGCGTCTGCGTTCCGGGATGCAAATCTCGGGCTGGCTTTGACTGCACAAATTGGGGCACTCCCAGCCCTGGCAGCAACTCCTCTTCCCAGGGCAGAGCGTTTCCATCTTTCCAGGCTCTCAATCTCTTAAAGGTTATTGGTGAGTGAAAAAATGTGCTGCAAAAGGCTGTCCCGGGGCAGCTCTGATCTCTGCTCTGGGACAGGGACAGGAGCCAGGGAATGGCTGCAGGGCCAGGGCAGCTCAGGCTGAGATCAGGGAAAGGCTCTTCCCCCAGAGGGTGCTGGCACTGCCCAGGCTCCCCAGGGAATGGGCACGGCCCCGAGGCTGCCAGAGCTCCAGGAGCCTTTGGACAGCGCTGCCAGGGATGGACAGGGTGGGGTTGGTGGGGGTCTGGGCAGGGCCAGGAGCTGGGCTGGGGGTCCTTCCAGCTCAGGATATTCCATAATTCCATGTTTAAGCCAAAGCTCCAGTTCTGCCTCCACAGAAGGTGCTCAGAGCAGCTGCCTTGTCTGAGCTTCCACCCTCAGGAGGATTAACCCAGGGATCCCATAGATAAAAATGGCAGTGTTGCTCTGGACAAAAAATTAAAATATCCAGTTCTCCATCCTCTGGAATTACTTTGGATAAGTTTTCAATGCATTCTGCTTCAGTCAGAGTCCTGTCTTGTCCTATTTTGCATTTTCCACCTCTGCTCCAGGAGCTGGTATCAGCTTGCAAGTAATTTTCCTTTTAACCAGAACCCTGTTCCACTTTCCCTGTAATTGTATAATTAACAACTTAATCCATCACCTTTATATCCTCCATCCATCACGGGTTAAGCTGAGCCCAGCCTTGCACAGGAGCTCTGCAAGGATCAGCCGCGGCTGACGGAAGGCAAATGAATCCCCAGCTGGGAGAGGTGGCTGCAGTGGAGCTCCTCCTGGAGCTGGGGAGCTGCCCTGGGGCTGGTTCCTGCACTGAGCTCTCCCCTGTGGATGTCTCTCTCTATTCAAACTGAAAGTGGGGGAGTTTAGGTGGATGTTCAGGAGAAATTCCTGCCTGTGAGGGTGGGCAGGCCCTGGCACAGGGTGCCCAGAGCAGCTGTGGCTGCCCCTGGATCCCTGGCAGTGTCCAACACCAGGCTGGACAGGGCTTGGAGCAGCCTGGGACAGTGGAAGGTGTCCCTGCCCATGGCTTGGGGTGGCACTGGATGATTTTCATGTCCCTTCCTCCCAAACCACTCTGTGATTCTGTGTTTCAATCATTTTATTCCAAAGAGAAGTCCAATTTCTACCTGCTAAAATGGATCTGTTGACATGACACTCCAATGACCCTAATCCTGCCCTGTTGTGATATCAAGCCACACATCTGGAGCTGTGATTAACCCGCTTCAGTGCCTGTGGTACCAAAGGAAAGGTAATAAACTCCTTTTCATCCTCTGCTGCTCAGCTGGATAAAAAATCACTCCCAGGCTGTCTGCTATCCCTGGGGAATGTCCATTCAATCTTCACCCCCAGGAAGAGGAGCAGAGATGGGATTGGAGCTCTACCACCCCTGAGACAGGGAGCACACAGAGCATCCCAGCTCCAGCACAGAGGGATGTTTATACACAAGGATTATATATACAGTGATTTATATACAAGGATTTTGACCCTTCTATTAATGAGGCCGGTCTGTAATTATCAGAGCATTTGCACTATCAGGCTGTCAAAGCATTAATTACAGTCCCAGGGTATTTTTAGCTCCATATGTGCTGCCTGCTCCCTTTTGCCCTCAGCAGGGCCTGGAGTGTGACACCCACAGCCAAAGGCTTGGGAGTTCAGTTCCTCCCTGCTTTGCTCTCCTGCTCGGAGCTCTGGGCCCTCCCCAGAGGAGCTGAAGGAGCGAAAGCCCAGGAGTGATTCTGGGGCAGGAGGGGACTGCAGAGGTTTGTAAATCACAATTGTGGCAGGGCTGGCTCAGGGTGACAATTCCTCAGCCACTGGTGCCAGGGGGAGGCTCCTGTTGCAGGGATGGACTGGGCTGGGATGTGTCCATGATCCCTGTGGGATCCCCACACAAGGGGGGTCAGTTCCAGGGATGCACTGGGAGCTGGGATGTGTCCATGATCCCTGTGGGATCCCCACACAAGGTGGGTCTCCAGGCTCCTGCCCCCCTCAGCTGGACTGGGACCAGAGCAAGGGGACGGGGAGATGCTCAGGGACTGTCCCTGAGGTTTCAGGCAGGAGGCAAAGGAACCTCTGCTGTGCTGTGAAATTCCTGAAGGCCCTGGGTGGATCCTGCCCACCCATCACAGGACTAAGAGCAGGCAGAGGGTTTGAAGCAGTTCCCTGAGGCTCCGTTTAAAATCCATGGAAAAACTAGGCTCCTCTGGGCCTGTCCTTGTCTGGGCTGGCTGAGACTGGGCTAAATCTCCTGTGTTTTTATGTGCAGGAATCCAAGTGAGTTTTGTGTAGAGAGAGCTGTGACTTTAGTGCTGAAATGGGGACAGAACCATTCCCTCCATGAGCCACTGAGAGCCTTGGTCACCCTCCCTGAGCCCCCTGGGGTGGTCCTGTCTTTCCCAACCCGCTCAGCCCTTGGCCAAAGACTGGGGATGGATTTTTCCCATGTTGGAAGTGACCCCGTGCCTGGCTGGATGTGCCACCCTCACACTGCTCTGGTGGTTTCAGGATAAGCTGTGACAGATCAGGAGAGCAGGAACAGCACGAGGGGAGCTCAGTTACCTGCCAGTACTCAAAGTATTCCCAAGTTCCCTTCAATTTGCCCATTTGATTAAAGAACAGGGATGTTCAACTCTTCCAGATTTCTCCATCAGGTGATGCATGTGGGAATTCAGAACACACTATTTTGGGAGCAAAACTGCGCAATGCTTCCCATTAAAAAAAATAGAGCAAAATGTGATTGTCTCCTTTATTTTAGAATGAGGAAAAATACCACCCAAAAGGCCTGGAACATGAACATTTTGGGGATAAATGTGGATGTGACGTGTGTCTTGCTATATTGAGCCAGACACGAGGTGGCAACTGGGGCCATTTCAGCCCAAAGATGTTCAGTCCTCATCCCCAGCGTCTGCCTGGGCCTGGGAAGGGCATCCCAAGGGCTCAGCCTGTCCTGCTCCTGGAGCCCCTCTAGGGTTGGTGACCTGCAAGGTGGAGCTCAGGTCTGTCCCTGCTGGCAGCAATCCAACTGCAGCGCGATGAAATGTTTGGGAGCCACAGGGTAAAAAGGATTTAAAGCTGTTGGAGAACGTTCACAGGAGGGTGGGGAAGGGTCTCCAGGGGGAGCTGAGGATGAGATCACGTGGAATGATGAGATCATGTGGAATGTTCAGCTGGAGAAATGGAAACTGAGGGGAGACTCATCAGGAGCTGCTCCCAAGTCTGCTCTGGGACAGGGACAGGAGCCAGGGAATGGCTGCAGGGCCAGGGCAGCTCAGGCTGAGCTCAGGGAAAGGTTCTTCCCCCAGAGGGTGCTGGCACTGCCCAGGCTCCCCAGGGAATGGGCACAGCCCCGAGGCTGCCAGAGCTCCAGGAGCCTTTGGACAGCGCTGCCAGGGATGGACAGGGTGGGGTTGGTGGGGGTCTGGGCAGGGACAGGAGTGGGACTCGTGATCCCTGTGGGTCCCTTCCAGGTAAGGATATTCCATAATTCTAAAACAATGTAGCTGAAGGAAAGGAGGATCCCTCTAAGGCTCAAGTTTACCCAGGGCTGGGCTCTTCATTGTTTCCAGAAGTATTTAATGCACAGATTATTTGAAATATGGAATCTGTTCCTCCACTTAGTGAGCAGCAGCTCATAGATTTGGGCACCAGAGTCCAGCAAGACCAGCTTGGAGAAATGAGAAGATAATGAAATTCCAGCTGGCAGGAGGCCAGCCCTGCTGTGCAGCCAGACAGACTCGGGGTGTGCAGAAGGCCCTGCCCGAGCGTGTTGGTAATAGAAACAAGAAAAAAGTGTGATAAGGAGAAGCTGAGAAGGGATAAAAATGAGCCAGGGAAAGGGAGGCTTTTGTTATTTTGTCAAGGAACAAAAACTCGAGGAAGTGAGAAATCTCAGGGAGGAATAATAGCCATGGCACCAGACAAGCTAATAAATGTCTGATGAACAATGCAGCTCCAGCCAGGAGCAGACAGGAGATGGAGACTATTTTCAATTCAAAACAAAAAAAAACAGGAATAGGGGAATAAATAGTTACATTGGAGGGCAAAACTCTGGCAGCCACATGGAGCTCTGGAAGTGGAAAAGCTCCCCTATTATTTAAAGGAAATTGTTGGACATGTAATTTTACCTCTGAGGTAAAAGTGGTTTGGAGAAGTAAGTCTAATTCCAGACAAATATCCCTGACTGCACAGAGAGTTAAACTGCCCTCGGAAGCAGATCCTGCCTTGGCAAGACAGGAATTTTCCCTGGGCCATCCTCAGCGTCCCCCACGGTACAGCTGTCACAGCACAGGACACGGCCACAGACATCTGAGGCCACCAAACATTCCAGAAGGAATTCAAATGCCATTCTGCTTTATGCCTCTGATTTTCCAGATGATGCAGCCACAGCAGGAACAGCTCAGGCATCTGGGATTCCCTGGGAAGATTTTCCCCAGTGAGTCCAGCTCATCCACAGGCAGATTTCTGAAGGATCTGCCAACCCAAAGCATTGCTCAGCTTTGCTGTGGCACCAGTGACCTGTCCAGCACATACTGGGATGCAGAACCAGCTGGGATCTCACTGGAAAAGGTTTCCCAGAGCAGCTGTGGCTGCCCCTGGATCCCTGGCCGTGCCCAAGGCCAGGTTGGACACTGGGGCTTGGAGCAGCCTGGAACAGTGGAAGTGTCCCTGCCCATGGCAGGGGTGACACTGGATGATTTTTAACCTCCCTTCTAACCCGAACCATTCCATGATTCTGTGATATTGGCACATGAGAAAAATAGGAATTATTTCAAGCACAATTTTAAAAGCTGAACTCACACATAAAGCAGTTTTTCCACAAGGAAGCTACAAACCCTGAGGTGCTGTCACCCAAGAGGTTCCTGAACACAGGAAAACCCTGGAGCAGGAGGGTGGCCAGTGCTCCCAGGGAACACAGGGACACCCAGAAATGAGGGAGAAGGGATCTGGCACATTCCAAACCAAATGTAGGGCAGGATTCTGCAGGTGAGGCCCAGGAGAGAAGGAAAACTTAGGAAAAGGAATAGGTCCCAGTTCATCCCATGAGACAGCAGGAACAGCTGAGGAACTGAGGAGATTCAGCTGGAATCCTCAAATTCCTGTGGAAATGGGGAAGAGAGACAAAATCAGGGGAAGGGAGGGGCTGATAGGCTGGAAGCTCCTGAGCAAAGATGTTCCTCACTTCCTGTCCTGCAGGGCTCTGCTCCTAAACAAAAAATCCCTAGGATGAATCTTGATAAACCTGATTTTGATTGGTTTTCTTTGGGATTTTTTTTTTTTTTGGTCCAGTGATTTCATTTCACCTCAAGTGTCTATAAATGAATGGCCCAAGTCTGATTTCCTCACCTAAATCCCCCTTCCAAGGGTGATCCCTGTGCCCCATCCCTCCCCTCTGGCTGGAGGATGTTTTCCCTGCTCCCTGCACAAAGGGCAGGACACAGATGGTGCCTCCAAGGCCTGGCCTTCATGAGAGATTTAATTTGGAGGTTTTTTTGGCAGCAGTGAGCCTATTTGGGGACACAGGATTGCCCTTTGCTCAAAGAAGGTGCCACCAAGGCCTGGCCTTCATGAGAGAGGGAATTTGGGGGTTTTTTGGCAGGACTGAGCCCACCTGAGGACAGAGGATTTCCCTTTTTCTTTTGTCCCAGCTGCATCAGCCCCAGAGGCTGCTCAGCCATGAAACAGCCCCAGCACCAGAACCCAAGCCCCTGAAGGCCCAAAATCTGCCCAAAGACCGGTGGTGCATCAAAGGAATTTGATGTGGTGCATCAAAGAAATTCCTGCTCATGGAAACCAGGACTTGTGGGCACAGCTGGATCAACCTGGCCACTGCATCAAGGAAAGAAAGATTTCCAAGTTATTCATTAAAAAGGCAGGACATGGGAAATGCAGGACTTTTGAGCAATGGGGCTGCCAGGAGAGTCAGGGAGATAGTCCTGAGATTTATGAACAAAATGTGCTCCTCAACTCCTGCTACAGCTTTGGAACTTGTGGGAAGTCTTATTTATCAACCCTAGGGAAAGGACAAATGTAGGAACAGGCCATGACAGATAATAATTCAACGTGCTGGGTGAATCTCCAGCGAGTGGCATTTTTCATTTCACTCCTGTGTTTGCAGAGAACTTGGCACTGGTGTTGTTTTCATTTAATTTCTCTGTTTGTAAGAGCTCTGCCCATTCATTTTGGCTGGAATCTGATAAGCAAACCAAAGGGAAGACAAGGCACATGTTGTTCTTGAGGCAGGGAAGCTGAAAAAAAACCAGATTTTTATTATCAACTCAAATATTGACTGGGTGTCGCGACGAGGGAGGGAGGGAGGGAGGGAGGGAGGGAAAACTTGCTCCAGAGGTAGCCTTGGAAGAATCCAAGAATCCCAGGCTGTTTCTGGAAAGTCTTTATCTTCTGGCTTCTTGCTTTGATAAATAAAGTGTCAAACTGGGAAATGGGCACTGCACTGTGTGAATGTCACTGGTGGGAGAGGGGAGATGCAGAGGCACAGTCATGAAAAAGGGTCTGGAGCGGAAGAAGGGTAAATTTAGTTTGGATTTTGGGAAGGAATTGTTCCCTGGGAGGGTGGGCAGGCCCTGGCACAGGGTGCCCAGAGCAGCTGTGGCTGCCCCTGGATCCCTGGCAGTGCCCAAGGCCAGGCTGGACACTGGGGCTTGGAGCAGCCTGGGACAGTGGGAGGTGTCCCTGAGAAGAGCTTTAAGGTCCCTCCCAACCCAACCCAACCCAACCCATTCCAGGATTCCATGATTCTCTGTGATGTGGTCTCACACCTACAGGACCCATCACTCATGGGTGGAACCCAAGGACTGCTCAGGTTGGGTTAAATCTGGGACACAGCAGGGCAGGGACACAGAGCAGTGCCAGGGCAGTGAGTGGTGGCAGAGGGGTGTTGGTGTGGGTGGAAAAGCAGTCATAGAACCATGGAATTATGAAACCATGGAGTCATGGAATCATGGAACCATGGAGTCATGGAGTCATGGAGTCATGGAATCATGGAATCATGGAGTCATGGAGCCATGGAATCATGGAATCATGGAATCATGGAGTCATGGAGTCATGGAATCATGGAGCCAGGGAATCAAGGTTGGAAAAATCCCCTGAGCTCCTGCAGTGCAACCCTTCCCCCAGCACTGCCAAGGCCACCCATGCCCCCAGGTGCCAGGTCTGTGTGGGTCTTGGACACTTCCAGGAATGGTGGGGATTCCAACACTTCCCTGTGACATGCAGGAGTAAGGAAATGGTCATGACAGCATTCCATGGATCTGGAGAGTGCCAGACAAGGACATGACTGCAGGCGTTGGGGTGTAAAGGCTGTAGGAGCTCAGAGGGACTGAGAGAAGGAGGCACTAAAGGGCTCCCTGCTTTCCTTCTTGCACCTTTCCATAAAAGAAAGGCACAGAAAAAGAAATTTTCCTCCTGAGCCAGCCAGGAACAACCCTGGAGTCCCTCCCCAACTCTTCCTTCTTTTCAAAGTGACAAAAAACTGGGACAGAGGAGCTGCAGCCTGTCAGGCATTGCCAGATCCAGTTCTGGCTGATGCCTGACACAGATTCCACCAGGAATTCCTGTCCAACCTCTTGGCTCGGACCTCTGGGGGCAGCCATGGGTGATTGGCAGGGCTGGGAATAAGGATGGGATGCCTGATGGAAAGGGAAGGGCCCTGCAGTCAGGAATCGGCTGAGAGAGACGGGCAGGGAATGCAGAGAGACCTTGATGGGAGCATTCCCACTGGGATAAAACATGGCCCGTCCAGGTTATCCCATCCCCGTGGAACCTCTCATGGCTCCTGCACAAAATTCAGGAGCTGCTCCTCTTTTGGAGTGGAAAATCAGATCCAATGGTCCAAACAATTCAGATTTGATCCATCCAAAGCACATTTTCCTGATTTCCAGTGGTGTGGGAGCGGGCAGAGGGGGGGAGCAGCTTCCAGAAATGTCACTGGAGAAGGATTCCCTAATTTTCCTGGAGTGCAGGAGATGAAGGAAAGCCCTGGCACATATCGAGATCAGGCACACTGGTTTTCCTTTGGGGACAGGTTCTTATTCCCATTTTCATATACAATGCTGCCCCTAAAATAAGAGAGGGAGCTTGGAAATAAAGGGAGATTCCAAGGAAACAGAAAATGGAAAAACATCTTAAAGAACAGACAAAAGGAGGCAGAATGAGACAAAAAAGGGTCTGGAAAAAGATTCATCCCCTGCCACCACAACCCCAAAACTGGTCCTGGCAAAAGCCTGAAAGCTGGAAAAGGAAAAGGACAAAGCACAAGGATGACTGAAATCAGCCCAAACTTGCACTGTTTGGCTGAATTAATTAACAATAATTTTTATCAGAAATGTGTTTTCTGTGTATATTATTTAAAATATTGTGTATATTATTTAAATTATTGAAAACAGAGGGATTTTTATTCTGTTCCCCACCCACCCCCCCCACCCCCCCTTTATAAAAAAAAAAAAAAAGAGAAGAAAGTTCTTAAAGGAAAAATAAAGGAAAAGCAAATGGAAAAAATTATCTTTATTTCTGCTTTATGATTGGTTTCAAAGCCATTTCCACTGGAAAAACATGAAAAAGGAATATTTTGCTAGAAGGAAATCAGCTGGGATTCCAGGCATAGGCATGGGTTAAAGTCCGGAAGTATTTTTCTAAAACATTATTTTATTATTCCTTGCATTTTTCCTGTTTTTTCTAACATAAAAAATGGTATTCATGCTTTTCTTGGGATTAATATTTAGCCTTTTCCTGGTTAAAAGGCAAAAATCCAGCTTTCTCTTGAACATCTGCACCCATCTTCTGGTTTTCAGCCCAAACCAGTCATCTGCAAAGGCGACATTCTGCTCTCCAGCAGAATCCAGGGACAATTCCACTCCTTTGGATAGGAACAAAGCTCTCTGGGAATGGGAAAAAGCAGCCAGAGAATGTTCAATGGGAATTTCTTATCTGGGAAATCTTGAAGTAACATGGTGTGGGTGATGCTGGGATTATTTTTCACTGGGATTTGATTGGCTGAGTAACTCAGGCCCTAAAACCTTGGAATGTTCAAATTCCCAGGAGTGGCTGGGATTTGACCCTGCCATGAGGACATTTTGTTTGGATATAGCAAAATCAATCCCAAACTTTGCTGAAGCGGAGTTTAATTGAGTTTGGAGTGTGGTCTTGGTGCCAGCACAAATTAACTCACCCCGGGCACCAGGAATACGGTTCTCCAAAAGTCCTGCATGATTTATGGAGCTCAGAGAAAAAGTGGGAATAAAATGTGCTGGGTCATGAAGGGACAAATCAGCCCATGGGGCTTTAGTGGCTCCTCCACATCCATAACCTCAGTTTTAACTGAATTCCATAACTCCATCCATAACTTCAGTTTTCCTCCCAAATTTCCCTCAGCCAGGCTGAGGCAGCTGGGATCTGCCCACAAGGATCCATCTGGCAGCTGCCAGGCCCCATTCCCACCATCCTGGAAGTGCTATCTGGCTCATCCATGCTCTGGATCCCACATGGATCCCACTTGGAACTGGGCTGGCCTGAACCTGCCTTATCAATATGGAACATTCCCAATAACTGATGGAGGCAAAGCAATCAATTACAGCACCAAGAAGGGACAACAGAAAGGTTTGGACAGGAACATCCGAGTTTTCCATGTTTTTTATGCTTATGTCACCAGGGAAGGAGGGATCTGATCTCAGCATCCACTCCAGGTGTGAATGAAAAACAGCCATAGGAGTGTGGGACTTCTTCCCAACTTTCTGGAGCTGTACATGGATTTTTGGTGCAGGAAGAACCTCCCCACTGCAAACCTTGGGAGCTTCACCACTGGAAGAGAAACAAATCCAGGATGGATCCCCTTTATCTGCCAGGAAAAGGCAATGTTGAACCCGTGGTGAGGCATTTCCTGTGCCCCTGCTTTGGACAAACTTCCCAGCCATTCCCAATCCACACCAATGAACCAAACAGATGGATCTGGTCCCTCGTTAATCTTCCTCTGGATTTGCCTGGGGCTTGCTCTAATTGATTCCGATCTGAGCTTCCATTCTCCAGGAGGGAAAAATAAAATCAAATTTCCAGATTTAACTCCAGTACATCAATTCCATTTCCAGGGGTTTTGGGGTTTGATTTCCTTGGACAATTTCCTGGCACTCTGGATTTGGAGCAGGAGCAGATTGCTGGAGTGATGCTCCGGAGGTGTGCAGGGATACATCTGCAGTCTGTACCCACCTCACCCTAGGCTGAGGCTTTGGAAGAACAGGATTTTTATAAGTTGTCCCTTAGAATCATGGAATTCTTCAGGTTGGAAAAGCCCTCTGTGATCACCAAGTCCAACCATCAGTGTGTTCCCCACTAATCCATGTCCCGAAGTGCCACATTCACAGGGTTTTGGGCTCTTCCAGGAATGGGGACTCTACCACTGCCCTGGGCAGCCTTTCCAGGGCTTGACCACCTCTGGCTCTGAGATAAAGCACTAGCGCACTGCAGGACTTTCCCAAGGATCTGAAGGAATATTTTTGGACTTTGGGTTGTTTAAGTGTGCTGGAAATTGATTTGGAATTTAGGATTTTGGGGTTGTGAGGCTTTTTGTGGGTCCAGAGTTACTGCCGTGGGAAATTCCCTGGAGAAGGAAGGAAGGAAGGAAGGAAGGAAGGAAGGAAGGAAGGAAGGAAGGAAGGAAGGAAGGAAGGAAGGAAGGAAGGAAGGAAGGAAGGAAGGAAGGAAGGAAGGAAGGAAGGAAGGAAGGAAGGAAGGAAGGAAGGAAGGAAGGAAGGAAGGAAGGAAGGAAGGAAGGAAGGAAGGAAGGAAGGAAGGAAGGAAGGAAGGAAGGAGAACCTTGTTCCCTCACCTGTTTTCTCCTTCTCCACTGCTTGTGCAGATTTTGGGAGGTTATCAAGGAATATCTCCAGGTTTCTCAGCCAGATCGAGCCCAGCTGGGGAGTCCAGTGAGTCCCGTGAGTCCAGTCCCATCCACTCTGCTCCTTCCTGCTGGAATCCCCATGGGATCCTGCTGTCCCCATTGCTGCCAGGCAGACCAGTGACCCCAGTGGGCAGCACTGGGAACACCGGGAGCACTCAGACACAGCACAGCACCAGCAGCAAAGCCTCCTCTAGCTCCACTCATCCCATTCTGGATGTTTGCCCAAGTTCCCGAGGCCCTGGGAGCTGGGAGAGGGAAATTCCACAAATGTTATTAAATAGGTGAGGATTTAAGAGGAGCTGGAGTTCCGAGTTAAAGCACAAATTTGGGATCAGGGCTCAGGAACATCCATTCAGCTGTTCCAAAACATAACTTTTGCTAATGTGGACAATAAAGCTTTCCTTAAAGTTCACATCTCTCTTCTTTTTCCTTAAATTTTATTTTTTTTCCTCAGCCTTTGAACATAAAATCCAACCATTTGCTCCTTTGCTCTGCCCAATTTTTTGTAATAAATGTCATCCTATTCACGCAAGAATTTCTGTCTGTCCCTAATTCTTCATCAAAAGCAGCAATTCTCCTGCTAAATCATGATCTGTGAGCATTTACTAGGAGCCTTTCCCTATTTGCCTCCCAGATCTCATAATTCTGGATAAATTTGGAAGTGCTGAGCAAGAATGAAGCGTTATCAAGTGAGGATCAGACCATCCACAATCTCATTAGTCCAAATTGGATTAATTATTTGCAGGAAGTGCTAAAAGTGCACTCAGGGCTAGATGGAGCATGGAATTTCATGGGTTAAGCAAAAAGGGGATTTGTCACTGAGAAAAACTTTATTAATAAACAGTTAATTGAAGCCAAACTTGCTGAGGAAAGATCTGACTGTAAAGATTTTTTATAGTTTTATATAAACCACCATTAACGGAGTCCCTTGGAACTTCTGGCAGGACATCAGGAGCAGCACCATGTGGGAAGTGACCTCCTGCAGCAGGGATGGTCAGGGAATGATCTGAGGGAGAGGAAGGGCACCAGGGATCCCAGGGCTCTGTTCCACCAGTGGGAGGAACAGGAATATTTGCATTAATATGGTAGAGAACTCCATGTGGGAGGCATCCACCTGAACAGCCACTTCTGTGTGGGATTTGCAAACTATGAAGGAGACTCCTGAGCAGCCTGGGGGGTTCACGTGGCACATTCCAGTCCAGGTCAGCTCTGAGGTTCCCCCAAAGTGGGAAAATCTTTTTTCTGAGACATCAGAAGGAGCTGGGACTTGGGGGGATAGACTGCTGTCACTGATGGAATCATGGAATTATGGAATATTCTCAGCAGGAAGGAACCTACAGGGATCATCCAGCCCAGCTCCTGTGTCTGCCCAGACCCCCAACAACCCCACCCTGTCCATCCCTGGCAGCGCTGTCCAAAGGCTCCTGGAGCTCTGGCAGCCTCAGGGCCGTGCCCATTCCCTGGGGAGCCTGGGCAGTGCCAGCACCCTCTGGGGGAAGAGCCTTTCCCTGAGCTCAGCCTGAGCTGCCCTGGCCCTGCAGCCATTCCCTGGCTCCTGTCCCTGTCCCAGAGCAGAGCTTGGAGCTGCAGCCCCTGAGGAGTCTCCCCTCAGTGTCCTCTGCTCCAGCTGAATATTCCGAGTGCCCTCAGCCCCTCCAGACCCTTCCCCAACCCCGTGTCCCTCCTTTGGTCTCTCTCCAGCAGCTTTAGCTCCTTCTCTCCAGGTGGGGCTGTCCCAGCTGGAGCAGAGCAGAACAATCCCCCCATTCCTGCTGCCCCCAGGACAGGGATGTCCCTCCTGCCTCCAGGGCCCTGCTGCCTCCACCCTCTCAGGTTTTGTTCCACAATGCAACAAGGAGCTGGATTTGGCCCATCCCTGCTGCACATTCCACCCGATCCTGCCTGAAATCCCAAACCCTTCTCCACGGCTCTGTTCCTCACTGTGCACAGCTCAGCTCTCACCACTCCCAGTTTCCCAACATTATCTTCTGCTGCAAGCTGGAGTTGCCAAGTCTCCTGAGGATGTCTTCTCTTTGCCCATTTTACCTTTCCTCAGCCTTAGAGGTTCCCCTGGATCTCCCCTTCATTCCAGTTCCTTCCCATAAAATTTGACTCCTGCTAATTTCTGTTTCCAGCAGCTGTAACTTTATCCACCCTGCATTTTTCTCTCCCAAAAAAATGGCACTTCCTCTAAACCTTTCAGGAGCAGAGCAGCTGCTGTCATCCCAAAGTTCTCCTGCTGGATACACTCCCTCCTCCCTCATTCTGCCGGACACATCTTTGGTTTCCCACCTGGCTGACCTCCACCATCTTCTTCCCCTCCTTCCTCACCAGCAGCCACTGGTATCAATAATGCTGAATTATGAATTGGCTTAATGCTATTAAATAATTTACTCATGATTTTAAATTCTTCCAGCAGCTTTTTGTCGACCAGTGCTTACCCATGGAATTTAGTTTGGAATTCCTGAACATTCGGTACTGTATTCATTAAAACAAAATAGAAAAATAAACAAGAATGGAGAAGTTAATGGAATAACTTATGGTTGTTCTGTGGAAGGAATAACTCCCAACTGTCTGCAGTTAGGAAAGATGATTTAAAGTTTCATCTGGGTGAAATAATAGGATGTAATGGAATCCACGACAATAATCAGGGCCTTATCTCAAAATGCCAATCTTGCCTCATCTGCTATTCTGGGGAAGATGATTTTGTTATCAATAATGGAAGGAATTAGTCCCTCTCTTCAGAGTCTTGTTCATACCAGGCAGATTCTTCTCTGTCCAGTTATTCTGGAGTTCTCACAAAAATAAATCCCAGGGCTAAAATGGAAACGATTCCTTTAACCATCAATTAACTGCAGCACTGTCTTTGGGGCTGGGAACACCACCCTGCTCTGGCCTGGCTCCCTCAGCACCCCAAGGGAAAGGGGGAGCAGAGGGAGCCCATCCCAGGGGAACCAGGATCTTCTCTCCAGAGCAAACCCCCCACAGCCCCTTCCATGTACAGAGCTGAAACCTGAAAGGGGAAAAAGTTCCTCTTTTGTGTCATTTAACCAAATCCCACCTAACCGTGGCAGAAAAATCTTCATCCCAGTTTAGTCCTGCATTTGAAAACTGACCCACACAGACATTGTGGATATTGATTCATTAAAATTAATTCATTAAAATGAGGACACTTAATTGCATTGTCCCATATCCAGCTGCACCTATAGGATTTTGCCACAGTGACAGGTGATCCTCAACCCCCTGGGGTGACCGAGGAGCTGACACTCAGGGATGTCCCATCCATGGCTCCTTTATCTTAACTCCCACATGCTCATGGAGATCAGGAGCTGGGATGCTACAGGACAATGTCACATCTGTGTTCCTGGCAGGGAGGAACCCTCCAGAGGCACTTTGAACTACATTTAGAGGTTCACAGAATATCCTGAACTGGAAGGACCCACAGGGATCACTGATCCAGCTCCTGTCCCTGCCCAGACCCCCCAACAACCCCACCCTGTCCATCCCTGGCAGCGCTGTCCAAAGGCTCCTGGAGCTCTGGCAGCCTCGGGGCCGTGCCCATTCCCTGGGGAGCCTGGGCAGTGCCAGCACCCTCTGGGGGAAGAACCTTTCCCTGATCTCCAGCCCTGGCCCAGCTCCAGCCATTCCCTGGCTCCTGTCCCTGTCCCAGGGAGATCAGTGCCTGCCCCAGTGCTGTAAATCCCAAAACTGCACCCAAACATCAGGAGGTCCTGCAGAGAATCCTGACCCCACAGATTTGGTGGGATCCTTTGTTTTAGGAATTTGGCAACAGCTCTTAATTCCTAAGAGGAATTGGGTATCTCAGCACCTGCACCCAGCCTCGTGCCCAGGTCCAGACACTATTCCAGGAGCTGCTCCACCTTGGATAACAGTTCTGGGTGGAATCTTTCATTCCTATCCCTACAGTGACTCTTCTCAGAATCACTTTTGAGAGCTGGATTGTGACAAGCCAGGCTCAGGACTGTGGCCTTAGCAGACAGAAAATAATCACTGTAATAACTCTTCTCGTACCTCTTTACTCTCATGGAATGATTCACTTCATTCCTGTCACCACTGATCAGCTCCAGCCAATGCAAATTCCAGCTGCAGGAGGAGACTCTATTTTCTCCTTGCTCTGTGAGATTCATCTTAGTGAAAAAAAGCTTCTGGAATTACACCTGCTTAATAAAAAATACCTGCCTGATGGAAGCAGAACGGTCTGACACAGGAATTCTTGGCAAGGAAAGGTGTCCAGTGGCTTCTGCAACACTTCTGGAGCTCTGGGGTTTCCTTACAACACTGCTCCAGACCACTGGGGCAATTAATGTGGGGCAATTAATATGAACTCAGATCTCATCTCTATAACTTGATTAGAAATCCTCCTGGCTGCTGTGAGCTGCCAGGACCTGAGGGTGGGGTTCAGGTGTCCCCAGGGTCACTCTGCCCAGGGGAGACACAGTGGGGGCTGGGGGGTTTTGTGTCATCCTAAAGCAGGGATCTGAAACAGCTGATCCTAAAAATGTCTGTTTCCCTCCTGGATCTCCAGGCAATCCATAGGCTGGCTTAGCTGTGGATATCCTTCTTTAGGTTAAGCTAGGAAAAATTAATCCCATCCTGAGCACCCAAAATGAAAATAAATTCCTCTGTCACTATCCAACGAAAAATTCCCAAAAAAAAATCCCAATAAATTCCCTTTCTGTGTTGAATATTGATCAGTCCAGGTGTTGTTTTCCAGCTCTTCCACCTCTCACACCCAAAGCCTCTGGGAACAGGAGACCCAGGTCCTCACCTGGGACACGTCCTGATAGTCAGAATCACTGGGGGGGCATCACCACCCTGTCCCTGTCACATCCTCATGTCCCTGTCTCACCTCTGTCCCTGTCACACCCCATATCCCTGTCACACCCCATATCCCTGTCACACACTCCTGTCCCTGTCACCCCCTGTCCCAGCCTGCTCTGTTGACAAGTCCAGGTCCTTTGCACAGAGGCTTTTTTGGGTTGTTCAGCTGCTGGATGTGGCAATGCCAATTTCATGGTTGGACTCCAAGGTCTTGGCGGTCTTTCCAAGTTTAATAAATTCTGTAGATTCTCTGATTCTGTGAAGGCTCTTGAGTCACTGCTGGGTTCTGTCCAGCCTGGCTGAACATCCCAGATGGAGAACTTCCCTTCTCCCCTTGGTTCATTACAAAATCCCATTGTTCCTGCCACTGGAAGGTTTTGATTTAAAACAACCTTATAAAGTTTTCCTCATTTTCAGCTGTTAAGCCCCAGAAAATGATCCCAGTGTGAATGCACTGCAGTGAGTGACACTGACAATCCTGTGGTGTCACAAACACCGGGATCAGCCTGAGATGTGGCCATGGGGACACAAAAACAGAATCCCTGCAAGGAAAACAGTGAAGAGGACAGAGAAGAGGGGAGAGGAAAAGAAGAAAGGAAGGGATGTGATAAAGAAATGCACCATGGCATTTTGATTTATCAGAACAAATCTGTTTGTTCTCCTGTTTGCTGAAGCAGTTCATGAATTATGTTGGGCAAACAGACAAACTCAGTAACTAAAGGCACATTAGTTCCTTCATTTCTGTTTATGAATGTGGAGTGGGAGAGAAACATGATAGGAAAGGAATGGATATGGATATTTCCCTTTTTTAAATGAATAGCTGTATATTTCTCTGTGGCTCATCCATCTCAGGGTGGCCTGCAGGAGCAGGATCCTTCCCACTGAACTACTGCCCCATCCAGCAGAGGTACAGAGGGTGTTACCATGGCAAGGGTACCTGAGACATGGAGGTGCCCAGGGCTGTGTGTCTGTGGTGAATGCAGCTGGTGACAAGGCCCAGGGGCGTACCAAGGCTCACGATGGAGGCCAGGTCTGTTTACCACCTTCACTGATGACCTGGATGAGGGCATTGAAGTGGCTCCCTCAGCCACTTCACAGCTGACTCCAAGCTGGAGTGAGCAGGGATGTGCTGCAGGGGAAGGTCTGCAGGGGGATCTGGGCAGGCTGGATCCATGGACAGAGAGCCAAGGACTGAGGGGCAGCAAGGCCAAGTGCCAGGTCCTGCCCTGGGCTCACAACAAGCCCAGGGAGCGCTCCAGGTTAGGGTAGAGGGGCTGGGAAGAGCCCAGCAGGGAAGGCCCTGGAGGTGCTGGTGACAGTGGCTGGACATGAGCCCCAGGTTGCCAAGAGGCCAAGGACAGCTGGGCTGTGCCAGCCCTGGGGTGGCAGCAGGAGCAGGGCAGTGCCCGTCCCCTGAGCTGGCACTGCTGGGGCACCTCCAGTGCTGGGGCAGCTCTGGGACCCTCCTGACAGGAGAGACCTGGAGGGGCTGGAGCGTGTCCAGGGCAGGGAACAGAGCTGGGAAGGGGCTGGAGCCCCAGGAGAGGCTGAGGGAGCTGGGAAGGGGCTGAGCCTGGAGAAAAGGAGCCTCAGGGGGGACCTTGTGGCTCTGCACAGCTCCTGACAGGAGGGGGGGTCGGGCTGTGCTCCAGGGAACAGGGACAGGAGGAGAGGGAATGGTTTCAGGCTGGGTCCCATCCCTTGGAAGTGTCCCAGGCCAGGCTGGACAGGACTTTGAGCAGCTTGGGACAGTGGAAGTTGTCCCTGCCTATGGCGGGGGTGGCCCTGGATGTGCTCTCAGGTCCCTTCCCACCCAAACCATTCCATGGTTCTGGCATGTCTTGGATGCCCAGAGGTCCTCACACCAGTGCTGCTCCATCCCAGAGGGTCCCACGTGGGGTGAGATGACAGCCAAGGCAGGTGGATGTGTTCCAAGACCTCAGCACTGTCCTTGCACACAGAAAAATGGGAAGAAAGGAAGTGCTGGAGAGTGGGGTAAAAACTGGGGATGAGCACGGACATGGGGGAGGAGGAGGAAAAATGCAGAAGGGAGGATGGAGCAGACCTGGAGAAGACAGAGGAATTTTGTTTTTTGTGTAGGAGGATGAGTGATGGGCCCTGGTGTGGAAAAGCAGGGCCTGAATGCAGAGTTGAGCTGCAAACACAATAATGACACAAATTCCAGGGAAAACACAGTTTTTCATGTAAAACTGATGTTTCCTCATAAACCTTTATTTATCTGAAAAAATGAAGAGCAATCTGTGAGCCATGTAGGAGCATTTGTCAACTGAGAAGGTGCAGGCAGGAGAAGGGGCTGTTTATTCAGACAAATTATATTCAGATTATTAGTGAGCCCAAGCGCTGTGGGATTTCTACAGCCCCAAACAAGCAGGAGCCTTCTCTGGTTTTAAAAATGAGCACATCCTGAAGCCCCACAGAACTGCAGGGAAAAGAATTCCATCTCCCGGAATTCCTGTCAGGCTTTGCGTGCTGGTGGAAACATGGACATATATTTATTTAACGTAGAAAAGTGTAGATGTGATTAAGAATTTAAGGAGGTTCTATGCCATGGTTCTGATGGCTTTTAAGCCTCTATTTGTCAAGGGTGGACAGAGAAGTTGTCTATAAAAACAAAGAGTAACATCCCTTTTCCACATCAATGCCTTGTCCAATTTTTTATATTTTCCTCAAGTTTTTGAGCTGCCATTCAGTTCCCAGCCAGGGATTTCCTGTCTCTGCTCCCACCTATAAAACAGGGGTCTGATGCCTCCTCCAAAAATTGAAACAAACCACAGAAATAACAGCCAGGAAAAAAGCCCTTTCGGGGACTTCACAGAGCTGAGGAAGGCTGATGCTGAGCTGTCCTGACCCCAGGCTCTCCCATCCCGCTGCTTCTTGTCAGATGCTGCCCAGAGTGGCAGGCTGTGACCCACACAGCTTTCCACTGGCCTGCACATTACTATCTATCCTCTCCCTGTGCAGACAGCTCAAAACGGTGCCTTGCCCAGGTGCAAGATCCCAAATGAACCCTCTTGGTGCTCTCCAGATCACCAGACATGCAAAGAAGAGGGAGAAAAGAAAAGAAAAGAAAAGAAAAGAAAAGAAAAGAAAAGAAAAGAAAAGAAAAGAAAAGAAAAGAAAAGAAAAGAAAAGAAAAGAAAAGAAAAGAAAAGAAAAGAAAAGAAAAGAAAAGAAAAGAAAAGAAAAGAAAAGAAAAGAAAAGAAAAGAAAAGAAAAGAAAAGAAAAGAAAAGAAAAGAAAGAGTCCAATAACATTTCCCAAAACCATTCCTAAAGTCACTAAGTCAAGCAGTCAGAAATTAAGAGGTGTCAGATTTAAGCTGTCCGGAAAATCTTCATTTTGCCCTGCTGTGTGTGTGCATTCTAATCCAGCCTTAAATATGGGATCATTCCTGCTCCAGGGGCAGATCCTGCTCGTTCCAGGCTTGGAACAGACTCGCTCCTGGAACAGCAGCTCTTCAATATTTCATTGGGTCTCATCATTCAGTGTGTGGCTTCATGCATTATTTACTGCAGACAGCACTGAATACAGAATTATTAATTTCTTACCAGCTTTTTCTTTTGTGCTTCCCCACCCAACCTTTCTTCTTCCCCGAATTTAATGAATTTATCTGAACAATGCATCTGAGGGGGAATCAATGAAAAGCTTTCAGTTTATGGGTGAGGGGAAATGATGCATGCAAAAAGGATTAAAGCTAAAAGAATCTGATTTTTGGGGTGGCATTTTGGCTCTCTGGCCTGGCTTTCTTTAGCACTGGCAGGTTTTTAGGGATCTCTGTTTCCAGAGCACGTTGGGCTGGGTGGGTTCTGCCTTGCAGAGGAAGGTGAGAGCCCCAGGGGATTTAAGGCAGGATTCACCTCCCAGAAGAGATATCAAACCTGGAGCTGACTATCCTGCCCTTAGCAGGCTGCTGCTCTCCATGCAGAATAAAGCAAATAAGGAACCAGACAGCTCATTCTGGGTTGTCCCAGGTGAATCCTTTCCATAGAATTAATGAGGAAAAAAATCCCAAGGGACTCTGCAGCCTTATTTGTGCAGAGCTGGGTGAGGGAGCAGAGGGAGGATGAGAATTCTGGGGTCGTGGTGGGGACTGGGGCTGGGAAGGGCCACACTCAGCTCCTGCCCCTGCTGCAGGACCCAGGGGAAGCTCAGGGATTACAGAATCACGAAATCATGGGATCTTCCAAACTGGAAGGATCCTTTCCACAAGGATCAGTGGGTGCTGGCTCTGCCCAGGACACCCCAACAGCCCCACCAAAAGTGTCCAAAGGCTTTTATGAAGGGCATTTTTTCAGTGCCCACCTCCTGTGGAAGTCACCTCCTGCTCTAAACATCTGCCACTCACTTGGTCTCTTCAGTGTCTCACATTCAGGCACATGTGGGTTCACCCAATTCCCCTGGAATTCTGCCTCTCGAGACAACCTGCCTTTGCTCCACAAGGGAGTTTGTCCTGTTTTGGTGGTTGAACGAGTTCCAGTACACAGACAATGGGAAATCCCTTCACAGAGCAGCATCTGGGACTTCCCAGAGTGTCTGTTTTGGGAAAAAAATTGGCTGTTTTGGAAAAAAAAATGGCTGTTTTGGAATGAGGAATCCAAGGCTGAGCCCCTCGGCATTATTTAACTTGATCCAGTGAGTGAGGGAGGCTAAAGCTCAGCTCAAGGGTTCTTCCCACAAAGTCAAAGGCTCTGGCAGGAGGAAATATTTTCAGCTGGAAGAAATATTTCCTTCCCAAGGAATTGACTTATAATAAGACTCACTATAAAGCTACATTTCTCTTTACAGTGCAGTATTTCCATGGGATGGAAGTGGTTTATTCATCACTTGTGATGGTGGAGGGGAGGTTCTCACTCTCACCTCCAAGCTGTGCTGCACCAGGGATGAAATTCTTCAGCCCTGGCAAAACAGGGGGAGGAAAAAAGAAAAGTCAGGTTGAACTGAATCCTGAGAAATATTTTTGGATGCTTCAACCAAACAGAAAGAAATCTTCTGTAGCAGAAATGCTGGGAAGTTTATTCCCAGCAGCCCACCCTATTTATTTCTGGGTTCATGTGGTTTTGCAGTATTTAATTCAAAATAAACTCCCTTTAAACACTCAGATCCCAACTGGGATCAAACAAAAGGTAGAAAAGTCAAATTTCCCACTGGGCAGAAGCTGGAGGTGCTGCCAGGAGAAAAAGCAGTGGCAGATTTTAGGTGGAGTGATCTTGGTTCAGCCCAGGGGCACCAGAGGGGCACTGCCCTTGAAGAAGAGAAACTAGATCCAGGGAAAAAGCTCCAGTGGTGAAAGAAAACAGAGAGACCAGCTTAGGGTTAAGGCTTAGGAGTGTGACTTTCTGGGAACCTGCAGGAAAGGTGGAGAGGGACTGGGGATAAGGGATGGAGGGACAGGACACAGGGAATGGCTTCAAAGGGACAGAGAGGAGGTGTCAGAGCAGCAGGAGGGAAGAAGTCAGGCTCCCACAAAAAGACCAACCTCTCATTTTTTTATGTCTTTAACACCAGGATCTTCATCTCTAGGACAGCTGGGGGTGCTCACCGGGAGAGGAGAAGGCTCCAGGGAGAGCTCAGAGCCCCTTGCAGGGCCTGAAGGGGCTCCAGGAGAGCTGGAGAGGGACTGGGGACAAGGGATGGAGGGACAGGGCACAGGGAATGGCTTCCCACTGCCAGAGGGCAGGGATGGATGGGATATTGGGAATCAGGAATTGTTCCCTGGCAGGGTGGGCAGGCCCTGGCACAGGGTGCCCAGAGCAGCTGTGGCTGCCCCTGGATCCCTGGCAGTGCCCAAGGCCAGGCTGGACACTGGGGCTTGGAGCAGCCTGGGACAGTGGAAGGTGTCCCTGCCATGGCAGGGGCGGGACTGGATGAGCTGTAAGGTCCCTTCCCACCCAAAGCATTCAATGTGTCTGTGATTCCATGGTCTTGCTGAAGCCCACGCTCCCAGGAGGAGCCAATGTCATAAAGGGCCATTCCCCAGCTGTGGCATTTTCCAAGTGCTGCGTGCTGGGATGAGCTGTGTCAGCATTCCTGGAACACAACTCTTTGACATCAAACACAGAACTTTGGGCCTGAAAAGACCACTGTGGTATTTAAACTGATTTTATATGCGGAGATATTTTTTCCCCTGTTAAGTGTGGAATGAGCCTGATAATTTGTGTTTAATCAAACATCCTCAGACAACATCTGGATTTTATTGGATGAGATTGGGTCTGCACTTGTGGCCCTTCAGGAGCCTTTCCCACTTCTTATACTTTTATTTTTAATTTGAATTTGTGCTGCTTCACCACCCACTTCTGGTCACTTTGCTCGTGCTTCACGGAGCACATTCCCACGTCCTTCCCTCCGAGCCTGTTTACACATCACATAACAAATCGTTTTTCAGCCTTGTCTATTTTTTTCTTGATAGCCAGAATGTATTGAATTCCTTCTGTGTTTCATAAAAACTCATTTCCCAAGCTTCCAAATAATTGTATTGCTGCTCACTCTTCTAGCTTCAATTTTTCACTTGACTAAATGCACTTTTCCAAGATTAATCCCATCATTGCCCCATGAGATGTAAAATAACCAACTAATCCTGGGTTTATCTATTTGCAGATCACCCCCCCAGGCTTTTTATGCCTGGGCTGGAGAGATCCCTTGAAAATCTTGGATTTGGGGAGAAAGAGGTGGGGTTTGTGTGCAGAGAGTGAGAGTCTTGGCCCCTTTGGCAAAGGCTCCTGACATACCTCGTTGCTGATGCAGAAATTGTGACATTAATGGGACACTGGCTGCTTTGTCCTGGTTGTGTGGGGCTTGGCACAGGTTCTTGTCATGTTTGCCAAAAGATTTGGTGTCTCCTTCTTTACCTGGCCATATTTAATGATGAAATAAAACCAAATCTGCCTCTGACAGACTCCAGGGCTGGGTTGAAAGCAGAAGTGTCCCAGTCTCCCGAGGGAATCCCAGCCATGACCACCAGGATCTTTTCCAGGGATTTAATGGATGAATTCTATGGCATATTTATGTCTTGATTTGGAAATTCTTCCCCATTAGGAATTCTTGGGATAAAAGCAGACACTGATCCATCTTTAATGCTTCCATTAATGCTGTAATGGAAGCAGCAGGAGCTCCCATCAATCTGCTCTGGGGTTCTGGCAGGGGGAGGCTGAAAGCAGAGGGGTTCAAGGGGCCAGTTCCACCTGTCCTTGGTGTGCTCCTATCCCATATCCTTGACACACCATGGAGTGTTGTCCAGTACTCCAAAATAAGGGGGAAAATTCACCAGGAGAATCCCAACCATAATCACCAGTATCTTCTCCAGGGCTTTAAAGAACAATTTCTATGAGACATTTATGTCTTGGTTTAGAAATCCTCCCTCATTAGGACCTCTTGGAGCAGTTACACGGATGAGATGATCAGCAGGCACTGATCCATCTTTAATGACCCCAGGATTTAGAACAGGAGCTTCCACTGATCTGGCAGGGGAAGGTTGAAAGCAGAGGTGGCTCAAGGGGCCAATTCCTCCTGTTCCAGGTAACAATGAGAAGGGTCCTTGGTGTGTTCCTATCCCATACCCTTCACACTCCATGGAATGTTGTCCAATACTCGAAAACAAGGGAAAAACCAGTCCCTGCCAGCTTGGGCTCCAGGAAGAAATGAGTGCAGGGAGAGAGAGCAGTGGGTGATGTCTTGGGACCCCTCTGCAGCTGGAAAACCTGGAAGCATCCTTATGGTCCTTAGGTGAGACCTGCACCCTACAGAGCAGGACCTGAGAGTGACCAGAGTTACAATTTCAGGAAAGATCCCAACAAAGCAAAGGTTCTAGGAGCAGCAAGTACTCAACTGTTATATCCAAGTTGCTATTTGTGCTTTAAGTGGAGTTTTAAAAGATGTTCAGGGTGAAACCCAGCCTCCAGTGCATCCCAGGGAGGGGAGGGAGCCAGGTTAGGACTCAGGATGGGAATCAAGACAAGAACTTGGCAGGAAATTTGGAGCAGAGGATTCAGTCAATAAAGTTCAGCCCATCCCAGATGCTGGAGATCATTTCCCTGGTAGGATGTATCCTGTTGCATGTAGGTAAAACCTTATAAAATAAAGGCCTTGTTACTGGGTCCTTTACCATCACTGGGCCTGGGACAAGCCCCGGTATCAAAAGAATATGGCCTTTGGCAGTTTGGCCTGCTTCATCCAGATTCAGGAAACTGAGAACATACAGGGTGTCTTAGATTGAAAGGTGTAGCTGGGGGTGTGCATTCCATTGCCATCAGTCAGAGCTGGGGCAGTTCTCTGCTGTTCATGGGGCAGTTTTCTTTATCTCTCCCACAGCCAATCCTCCCTCCAGGAGATCTCTGCTGTCCATGGCCACTGAGTGTCCCTGCAGGGCTGATCAAATTCCAGCATCCCACTGGGAGATGCTCCGCCCAGGGGAGGAGCCAAGCATTCCTACCTGGATACAATCTGAGCCTGGAACAGCACAGCAGCCTTTGCCCACTGCATTCCCAGAGGAGCAGCTTTCTCCTGCCCTGCATTCCCAGAGGGAGAGCAGGCCCATCTCCAGCAGCCCTGGAGCTTCAGAGGAAAACTCCAGCCTTGTGCAGGATCCCTGCTCCAGCAGAACCACAGCTGGCACTGCAGGAGGGCTGAGCCCCCATGGGATGGGACTGTGCCACCACCCTGACACACAGGGGGTCACGGCCTCTTCTGACTCTGGCAGTGGTGTTTTTTATTACTGTATTTTTCTTTTTTTCCCCTTTTTATTATTTTTTCCTAATAAATTCCTGCTCCCATATCTTTGCCTGAGAGCCCCTTAATTTTAAAATTATAATAATTTGGAGGGAGGGGGTTTACATTTTCCATTTCAGGAGAAGCTCTTGCCTTCCTGTCTTTTCAAACCAAGACAAAGGGCTTTTGCTAACCTGTCATGTGGGCACTCCAGTATCCTGTTATTCCCTGGAGACTCCCAGCTGGTTTGGGCAACTCTTCCTTAAAGGGGATGAGTGCATTTTACTGCAATGCCTTCATCTGAACATTTTTCAGCTTCACATTGCAGGAATCATGAAAGATACTTTACAAGGGTTGTATCCCTTGGAGGGATTATATCCAAGTAGATTTTTCCATGCAGGGATCTTTGTGTGAAGGATCTGCTGGAGATCTCAGAGCTTTGCTGTAACTATTGGAGTGGGACCAGGAAGGGAGGATATTTCCCTTTTTGGTGTCCGTGCAGACACCTCCCTCCCCTGCTCAGCACAGCTCTGGTTTAACTAAACTCAGCTTGTTGGATTAGAGGCATTTCCTTCAAAAGCCAGCAGAGAGGTCACAGTGGTACCAATTCTTGGGTGATTCTAGACTTGATTTTGCCAGTGGTGACACAAAAGCTGCTCTGAGGAGCAGCATCTACTGTCAGCGATCACCTCTTGCAAGGACCTGAGTGTGTCAGGAGGGGCTGGCAGGGGGGGCTGTCTCTTCTAGAAGGAGTTCCATGGATGCCAAGGAACAGCTGGACATTGGCATTGTCCCTGCAGCTCCAGCTCTGCTGAGGTGAAGGTGGAACTTCACAGCAGAACCTGCCCAGGCTGTTGGGCAATTTCTCCATTACCTGGAAGATTTCCACCTTTCCTTCCTTCCTTGGACAGGAAAATGAACATTTATCCCAATTATTCCTGAGCTGGCCATTCCCTTCGTGCTGTGGGTTTGTTGAGATCCATCCCACCTCTCCCTGCCCTAATACAAACATTTTCAGGATGCAGAATCCTGGTATTTGTTGCTGTTTCTGGAATAAAATGTCACATATTTGTGAATCAATTTAATCCCATTTGCTGCCCTTTTCTCTCTGTTTGGTCCAAGTCCTGTCCCACCTTTTTGGCAGAAAAAAGGAGGAGAAAAGAGGAGCAGAACCTCACAGTGGGAGCAGGAACCTGCGCCCTGGGTGAGTTTGCTGCCTTTTGTTGTCACAAGGACTTCCAACATTTTTCCTTAATTTCATTCCCTCTGTGAATTCCAATCACTTCCACTCTGTGAGCATTGATAATTTAATTCCCAGCCTGTATTTTCTCTGTTTTCAACATGTTTTAATCCATGTGAGGACCTTCCCCCACATTCCACGGCAGCTTCACTTCTTTAAGATACTTTTTATTTTTCTTTTTTTGGTGAAAGCCTTTGTAGCATGCCTTTGGGAATGCAAGTCCTTTATCAGCTTGGTCTCCCTTACCCCTGTGTCCATGGGCTGCTCCAAAGTGCCATTTCCCTGTACAGAACTCCCTGGACTCTCCCCACTATCCTGTTTTATCCATGGATCCTCTTTTAGATCACAATTATCTGGTAGGGATGTGCTGCCACTCCAGATTTTCCTGAACTTCACACTGGATGCTCTTTAAAAATGGGAACCACGTTGATGATTTCACCTTGGCCTTGAAGCATGTTTACATTCCAGCTTTCCCACCAGTTATTAAAGCAGCAATTCTCCAGTGGAATTCTCAGGAATCTGGGAAGAACATCCCTCCTCTGGGGGATTTGTGAATACATTTGAATCTGCTCCAGGATCTCCCTCATTATGGGAATGATGCTTTCATGTGTCCCCTTCTTAAAAAGGAGCAGGAGCCTCCCTGCCCCGTTCCTGGTAAAAGCAGAAGCAAACATGGCATTTGTTTTTGGTGGGCATTTATTTCCCTAAATTTGGATGATCCTTTGGCATTTCCAGTACCCATTTTGCCTCTGAATAGTCCTGCTGGCTTCTCTTGGCCTTTCCAAAGTCCTGGTGGTGAAACTTGTTTGCTCAAAATCCCAGTGTGACCTCTGCTTTCTACACCACAGACAAGGATTTTGTGACTGTTCTTTCATTTTACTCTCTTATTTCCATGCTTTCTATTGTATTCTCTATTTCAAAACGAGACATAATAAGAAATAATTTCCATTTAATAATTTAGCACCCATTTTTAAATTTAAACCTACTTTTCTTTATTTTTCTTCATCCCCTCCCTGAATATCAGCACTTCCTGGTGACTTGGAACAGCTTTTCCAGGAACATTTCACTCAGGTGTGCCCTGGGTGCAGTCAGGTTGAGAATTTGTTTTCCTCTTGCTGTTGCCCTGACTGATTTCCCTGTTCTGTGTGTAATGGGAATTTCCTGCCACCCACCCCAGGAAATAAACAGGGAGGGAATGTTGCCCATAGATATCAGTTCGTTGTTTTCTCTAATTCCATTCCCTGTTAAGCTGCCTGGGAACACCAAGGAAATGACCTCGTGCTTCTCACAGCAAGACAGGATTGTGCTGGGAAAGAATTAAGGCCTGGAATGTGTAGGAATAGCAAACAGATCCCTCTTTTCCCTGAACCAAGAAAGCTGAACCAGCAGTGCTGAACAAAGTGGGTGCAATCCACAAGTCCTTGTCTAATTCCAGTTTGGACATCAAGCCTTTGGAAATAAATCCTCTTTCCATTACAAGAGCTGTGCTGCTACAAGCAGAGCAGGCAGGGCTACAGGAATATTTGTCAGGACAGCTCAGTTTGCCATGTGTACAACCCAGAATATCCAGGGAACAAATAAATACAATCAGCGAGAACAAGGCAGCTCCTTCCCCTCCCCTCTGCCCTATTCCAGCACAAGGTGGGTCACAGAGAATTCCAATTCCATTTATTCCCCCAGGCTGACCCACAGCCTGCTTTACAAGCTTTCCTCCATTTTTTTTCACCTCAAAATAATTTCAGTTTCTTGCCCCTACTATACTGTTTGGAAAGTCATTCCAGGATATAATTCCATAGTGGTTTGGGGTTTTTTTTCTGCCTTCCAATGTAAATTTATTCATGGCCACTTTGACATTATTGGAACATTATCCTCTAACTTAAATATTCTTCTTTTGTTGTTACTCACTCATCCAGTGTGTGCTGGATTAAGGGTTTTTTCTTACCTAGAGATGAAGTAACTGAGAATCACTTAAAAATTTTTATTCTATTTTTAATCTTATATAAAAAAATAAAATAATACAAATATTTTAATTAACAGTATTACAATCAAAACCTAACTATTTCTTAACTACAATACATTATAAGCATTTCTTAATTTACTAACTTTTACTGCAGCATACTATAAATACCTAAAGTTAATCATCTAAAATTTCCCGTCCTAAGCCTTACTGCAATATATATTTTATAATTCCATTTCTCTAAAGTATCTAATCTTATTTATAAAACCATCTTTTAAAACTTATTTCTAATTCCATTTCTCTCTTAACAATATCTATCCTATTCTATAACATTTCTAATTCAACATTTCTTATCTCAAAGTTTATATATAAATATATACTATATAAACCTTCTATCAAAATTTTAAAATTCTCTACAAATTCATTTCCCACAAGTGTGTTTTAAAGAGCCACTGTGTTGACTCCAAGACTTTCTTTTCCTGGGTTAAATAGTCATGGGATCTTCTGGAGTCATTGCAGCCTGGGAGCTGCTCCCTCAGCACTGGGATTTTCTCCTCTGGGTGTTCAAGAAGTGGCACTTGAGGTCTGAACTCACATCTGCCACACAGCCAATAATATAAATCATAACAATTCTATCCCAGTTCTCCATTATCCTGGAGCATCCTCCAGTCCTGCCTTAATGGCCCAGCCATTATTTGATAATTCTCTCAAAAAAGGACTTGTTATTTAATTAATTGGTTGATTGACTTGTTCTCTCCTGAAAATTCAGAGTGATGGATGGCAGAGAGCCCCGGGGACACTCCGCTCCCAGGGATTTCACCTCTGGATGCAGGAGGGATGGAGCACGTGCTGTTCCCTCTGTTTTGGGGTTTACAGGGTGTGACATCCTCTCTTTTACTGCTGGGACACCCCAACCTTTTCCCAGCCCCAGCAAACTGAGGCCTGCATTCTGCTGCCAGAGGAATGGAGAAGAACACCTCAGCAATGTCAACAGTGGTGTACCACTTCACTGCCTTGGACCCCAGCCCGTACTGGAGCTCCAGCGTGTCCAGCACTGCAGTGCCCAACACTGGAATCACTTCATTCAAGCCATGACAGCCCAGAGTGTTGGACTAGGCCCTTTCCTGACCCAGAGATGGGGCAACTGAGAGGTGTTTTAAAAACTTCTATTCCATTTTCAGTCTGTGAGAAGGGTGAGACAATACAGATGTTTTAATTCATGCCATCGCAATCAGAAGCTAATTATTTCCTAACTACAATACACTATAAGTGTTTCTTGGCCTATCAACTTTTGCCACACCATGCTGTAAATGCCTTAAGGCCAATCTAAAACTACCCCTCGTGGTTCCTACTGCAATGCATCTTTCACAGTTCTATTTCTCCATAGTATCCAGTCTTATTTGCATGGCCATCCTTTGAAACTTGTTTCTCCGTTTCTCTCCCAACAGTGTCTGTCTTATTCCATGGCATTCCTAAGTCAGCATTTCTTATCTCAGGGTTTGCACACAGATGCACACTGTGTGAGCCTTCTGTCAGGTTAGAATTCCCTACAAATCCATTTCCCACAGATAGTCAATCTCTACTCTCTGTCAGACTTGTGCACAGGCCAGATGGGGCTGTTGAAGGGTGAGTGGGTTTTGCTGACCACCCCTTGGCTCTCCAGTTCATGGATCATTTTGTAGATGGGGATCACAGCATCCCAATTCATTCAATACTGCTGGCGGTGCACCGTCAAGGTGGCAATTGGCACTCGTTGCTCTTCCACCTTCGGGAGTCCTGCTGCAGATGGGTTTTCTGATAGTCCAGGCAAGGTGTCCAACTGCTTAATGTTCTGTGCCTCTACAGCTGCTATGCCAAAAGCCCACCTGAGTCCCTTTGGGTCTTTGTAAAGCCATTCCAGAGGAAGTCTATGCCCAGAATACAGGGGGCCTCTGGGCCAGTCACAACAGGATGTTCCTGCCACTCCTTCCCAGTCAGGCTCCCCTCAGCTTCCAACAGCATCATTACTGCAATCCCTCCATCACCCCAGCAAGGGAAACAGGTTCTGCCCCAACATGTCCCAGTGGTATCAGGGTACACTGCACACCAGTATCAACTAAGGCTTCGTATTTTTGTGGTTCTGATGTGCCAGGCCATCGGATCCACACCGTCCAGAAGACCTGGTATTCCCATGCCTCTACCTGGCTAGAGGCGGGGCCCCTCTAACCCTGGTTATTATTTCTTCCCTGGGCATACATGGTACAGGTTCCTTCAGGGGGATCTGACAGAGCATACCCAGCACCTCGGTCATGGGGGGCTGAGGCTACCTTCACTTTAGTGGAACTCCCTTTCTTAGTGTTTCCCTCCTTGAGCTGACACACCTGTGCTGCCAGGACAGAAGTGGGTTTCCCATCCCACCTTCCCATGTCTCCCCCTGGTCATGCAGGAAGAACCATAGGTCAGCCTGTGGGGTGTACCCTCTCTCTCTAGCTGGGGAACGTTGGGCTCTGACTCTGGGGCCTGTGACTTGCACTGGTGCAACGCGGGAACTGTTCCTCCCCACCTCCTCCCTCATCTCCCTCATCTCCTTTTTGAGTTCCTTGACCACAGTACAGACATGAGGCTGCATCAGGCCATTGATCACACTCTCATAATTTCCAAGCTTGTTGGCAACAGAGCCCACTGTCTCTCGGTTGGTATCAGATTAATCGCTGCAGTGAGGGTGGTGTACTGAGATGGCCCCAGATCTGCCAGACTCCACAGCATTTGCCCTGTGCACCTGACCTTGTCGGGGTCATTATCATGCTGTCCATCCTGCCCAAAGAGTACCTCCAATATTGCCACTTCTCTCAGCTGCTGGATCCCTTCCTCAAGAGTCTTCCAGCACATTCTATGGTGGTGTTCCTGCATTCTCTCCCTGTGGACAAACCTCTCTCTGACACTCATTAAAAGCCACTCCCAGAGGGAAAGGGACCCTGGCTCCCTTACAAAAATCTGATTCACGCCTGAGTCCTGGGTCAAGGGTCCCAAATTCCTTGCCACACCACCATCCAGCTGGATGTCTGTACCCCTAAGGTCCCAGACCTGAAGTAGCCAGGTTGTATAAGCCTCACGTCCCCGTCATACAATGTCTTTGTGCAGATTATGGAGACTTTTGTACGTCAGGGACTCGGTGATGATTGCAACCTCTGGCTCCCCTGCGGGTTGTGAGGGCCCTGCCCTATCTGGGTGCTCTGCTTTCATCTTGGATCTCCTTGTTTCTACAGGGGCAACTGCTGCTGGCTGTGACTGCCCTTGCAGTTCAGCTGGAACCTGGACAGTTGTAACATCTGTGGGTTCCACTGCTGCACTATTGGACTCTCTCTCTTTGAGGCAGGGGGAGAGCTTCTCACCAGCTGGGGAAGTAAACTCCTTCAGCATCTGGCCCATCTCACACACCTCCTTCACCAGACCCCCCACCCAGTCTGGGTAGTTCATATCTGGGGTGGGCTGTGGGGTAGGGTCAGGTTTGGGGCAGGTGTCAGCGTGGTTATCCAGGCTAATCTTCCCTTATCTCTGAATGCTAAATAGAACAGGCCTATCAGCAACACCAGCCTCTGTATGATATCATTAGCATTTAGAGTGGATGTAAACCCTTTGAAAACTGGTGGGGCAGACCCAAAGAGATGGTTAAAGAGTTGGGAGAAAATTTCCTCTGGTGTCATTTCCTTACAGCAGATGCCATTATTAAAGTAACCCCAAAAACATACAGTTAGTGTGTGATAGCTGTGAATCCGCGTGCCTGCTTTCCAGAGGAAGGTAAAGATCCATAAATTCCTCACCTTATTCACCCATAAAACAAACTGGATAACAGCCACAGTAGCCTCGGTTATAGGACCCAGGTTTAGGTAAGGGCCTGCAAATGGGAGAAATACAGCCATGATCATGTGCCACTCAAACCAGGGTAAGCTGGACCACATGGTGCCACTTAATGAGGTTTCTGTATCAGCACACAAAAAACACATTACTCAAGAACTGTTATTCTCTTTTTCATCCTTTTTGTCTTGATGCCCTTGAGCCGTTCATTGAGCACCAAAATTCAGTGGCCATGGACAGCAGAGATCTTGTGGAGGGAGGATTGGCTGTGGGAGAGATAAAGAAAACTGCCCAATGCACAGCAGAGAACTGCCCCAGCTCTGACTGATGGCAATGGAATACACACCCCTAAACCACATATTGCATTTCCAACCTAAGACACCTTCCCAACCCCATCCCAGCCCTTCCCAGCCCTATCCCTGTCCTTCCTACCTCATCCCAACCCCTTCCCAGCCCCTTCCCCAACCCCATTCCACCCCCATCCCAATCCCATTCCAGCCCCATCCGAGCCCCTTCCTGGCCTCTTCCCGGCCTGATCAGGGATCCTGAACCTGGGCATGGCTCTTCTCTCCCTGCCCTTGCTCCCAAAGGTCTCCTGAGCTGTAAATCATTCCAACATTTCATTTATTGCTCTATGCTTCCAGGGAGCCCAGTGCCTGTCTGAATGCCTGGGAATTCTCTGGGAGACTGTTTTCCATGGATGCCTTTGCACCTTTGCAGGGAGGGAGCATGATCTCTGCTTGCAGCTCCAGCTCAAATTAAGCAGGAAAATGGGATTTTGATCCCACCTGCAAGGACAGCTTTTCTGAATTCCTCATTTGTGAAGCATTCATGGCCTTTTCTTTCTATTCCTGCCATCCCTCCCCTCCTGTCCTTCCCTTGCCCCTCCCTTCCCCCTGCCCAGGAATTATTGATGGGAATTCTGCAAATGGAGCTGTGCTGTTTCCAGCTAATAGAACTCCAATCACTGGCACTGCCCCATTAGAGAGGAAACCTCCCCCAGTAAATTACACCCAGGCCATAAATGGGAGCAGTTCGAGTGTTTTTATGGCTCCATAAAACCCTGGAAGTTTATTGCTGTTGAACAAACATGGAATCGGATTTTTAAAGCTGGATATGAGACCCCCAAAAGGTCCAAAATATGCATTTCCCTTCAGATCCACTGTGGAAATTATGGAGAATTTTAAGCCATTAATAAACCCAGGGCTTCTGCCTGGAAGATCTCCCAACTGGGCCAAAACCATCAGGAAATATCAAAATTCAGTGGAACAAAGCAACGTCTCCAGTTTAAAATTCTCTTTGTCTACAAAGAAGTCCTGTGAGAAATTTAATAAAGAGCTGAAAAGCAAAGATGGTTTGGACTTCTTAAATCCAGCCTGTGAAAAATGAAAGTCAAAGGGGTTTTTTTTCTATTTCATGAAAAGCTGGCTGCTAAAATATGGTAAAAACAAACACAGCCAGGCCAAGCTGGAATATTTAACGTGGAGTTGTTGACCTGATTTCACAGGAATTGTAAAACCATTGGAATAAAATCTGATTTCCTAACAGTTGCGGAGATTCCTCTGAACTAAACTGAGCTGAGCCCTGAGCCCTGAGCTCTGCCCTGCAGGGATTAGTGGAACATCACTTGAGTGGAGGCAGGACAGGGAGTGGGATCAAAGCCCTGATCCAGGATTCCTTTTTTCCTGCCTCTGCCCCTTATTGTTATTTTTACTCACTCCTTTCCCATTTGAAGCCAGCCTGGGTTGAGCGGGCATGGAAATGTTTGAGCTGCTCCAGGGCTGTGTTCTTTCCCTCTTTTTTCCGGGGATATTCAGGGCCTGGGACACTGGGTTTGTTCTCCCGGCCCACACAGTGCTGGGAGCAGAGGGAGAAGGGAAAACCCTCAGGGAACATCTCTGAAGAGAGAAAGAAGGAATTTCGGGAATTGCCACATTTCTTTGGCAGATTTTGCTTCCGTGGATCTGGAGTGAGGGTAGCCTGGTTTGGCGGCTTGTTTGGGCAGGAAAAAGGCACATCCAGCCAGGGAATGATTTCTTCCTAGAGAAATTCTCTCAAAACCTTGGTTGTGAGGGATGGAGGAAAGAAAGGGTGGGAAGGGCCCTTTTCTAGTGCCAGGAATGGAGCAGAGATTGGGACATCTCAGCCCTGCCCCTCATCCATTATTTCTCTCAATTGTCAAGGGTAAGGGTGGCTTGAATTTTCTGACCACAGGAATATTCTAGAGTTTTCCCAAAAGTGGTGAGGATTGGGCATAGCTGCAGTGGGGTGGACAGAAGGTGGGGGAGCACAGGAGAATCTGTGGGGTGGGAAATGCCAAGGGTTGTGTTGATGTCCAACACATGGAACACAGAAACTCAGGAGCACAGAAGGCTCTAATCAGTCCTGATGTGGCTAAAATTAAATATAATTTCTGCTCTTTTCTTTGGACAAAGCATTCTTCCTGCCTAATTGCTCACATGGATGATGTATAGAGGGAATTCAAGTATTTTGAGATATTTTTAGGGATGTGAGATGGTTCCCTATGTTCTGGAAAGGCATTTCCCTCTCTCTGTTGCCAGATATCTCTTGAGGAAACTCCTGAGCTTCTGCAGAACTCTGTCTGGGTGTGTCAGCATCTGGAGGGTTCAAAGCATTCCCAGGATGAGAGAATTCCAACTTCCCAGTAGTGACAACAATTTGTAGTCATCCAGGAATAACTATAGCAAATAAACCACTGGGATGCTGCTGGGAAAAGTAGAACAAGAGGAAAAAGTCCTGTATTTTTAGCTGAGGGAAATGTGAGGGCTATCAGGAGGCAGTGATGGACTGTTCACTTCGAGCTGAGTTGCAAATTGATTTCAAGTGTGGCTGTCTCCAATAATTACCTTCAAATGTCTCAGGGAAGAGAAAGTCAACTTAATGAGTAAGAAAATGGAAATTCATTCCAGCCCTCCCTTCCCCTTCCCCTTCCCCTTCCCCTTCCCTTCCCTTCCCTTCCCTTCCCTTCCCTTCCCTTCCCTTCCCTTCCCTTCCCTTCCCGTGGGCTTGCAGAGGCCAGGAAAGGCTCCTTGGCCAGATGTGTCCCCTCAGCCCTGTGCCCATGTGTGAGCCCTGGAAATGTCATTCCAGCTGCAGATCCAGCTGGATGTGGGAAGCAGCTGGAGGACTTTCGAAAGGCTCAGAGAACTGGGATTGTTCACCTGGAGAGGAGAAGGCTCCAGGGAGAGCTCAGAGCCCCTTGCAGGGCCTAAAGGGAGTCCAGGAGAGCTGGAGAGGGGCTGGGGACAAGGGATGGAGGGACAGGACACAGGGAATGGCTTCCCACTGCCAGAGGGCAGGGATGGATGGGATATTGGGAATTAGGAATTGTTCCCTGGCAGGGTGGGCAGGCCCTGGCACAGGGTGCCCAGAGCAGCTGTGGCTGCCCTGGATCCCTGGCAGTGCCCAAGGCCAGGTTGGACACTGGGGCTTGGAGCAGCCTGGGACAGTGGGAGGTGTCCCTGCCCATGGGTGGCACTGGATGTCCTGTAGAGTCCTTCCATCCCAAACAGCTCTGGGATCCCATGGTCTGGCGACCTGGGTGCTCTGCTTGTGCCCAGCTCCACCTGGCAGCTCCTAAATCACAATTTCAGAGTTTATGGATAATTTCTTTGCTGAAGAACCAGTTACATTTTAGGAACATTGGGATTTTTTTTTGTTTCCAGCACATTAAGGAACACACGTGGAGGCAGCTGCTCAGCCTAATGAACCCCACAGCAGGGGGGGGGGAACAAAGGAGTCCCTACAAAAAGCAGGAACAGAACCCATGGACAGCTCTAAGTGCCTGGGGACACTAGATGCAGACAATGCAGCCTTTTTTTTGGCATTTCCCCGTGGGGAAGAGAAGACAGGACTGGCATGAATGAGGCCATGTGACTCCTAATTATGAGGGAGATTTTTTTTTGGAGGAGCAGATCTTTCCCTAAGGAAATCCCTCTGAACAGCCAGGACAGATGAGCTGCCCTTGCTCAGGATTAGCAGCAAGGAGAGCCTGGGACCCTCTGTGCCCCCACAGGAGCTGAACCGTGCCAGAGGCTCGGGATACAGGGAGCAAAGGCACAGATGGATCAGGGAATGTGGGATTCAGTCAGGTTTGAGTGGACAGCAATAAATACAAAAGGTAGAAAGAACAAATGTTTGTTTTCCTGAAAGTAGGACAGGAGGAAGGGAGAGCTGGCAGCGTGGATGTGGAACTGCCTTTGGAAAGGATTAAACCCTTCAGTGCAGGCAGGGACTGAAGATATCCAGGGAAGAGCCCAGAGCATGGATCCAGTTGATCCAGGCTGTCAGGATGCCTGTGGAAGAGAAGGCACTGCCAGACATTTCCTTTCTAATTCCCAAAATCTGTCAGCTGCTCCGGAGCCACTGGAGGGCTGAGCACATGGAATTACAACACGGATGAGCAGGAATGTTGGAGTGGAGTTTCCACTCCAAGCAGCTCCCTTCAAGGACAGGCTGGACACCACTGGGATCACGGGGCAGGAAACTGGGAAACTCCCTGCACTTCCAGGTGTGTTATCACCTGGAGCAGCAGGGAATGGAGGGCAGAGCAGCAGCACTGCAGGAATGGGATGCTCCTCATGTAAATGGGAATGAACAACAGGTTTGTTGGGATTTGGCAGCTTCCAGGTGGAATCCAAGGCTATATTCCATGAAAGGATTTTAGGAACAGACCCAATTCCCCATGAGAGAGCTGAGCACTGGGGGAAGAGGGACTGGGGAGTCTCCAAGTAAAAGGATTGTTACACCTGGAAATTGGGAAGAGAGAGAAGCAGCCAAACAGTGGGAGAAAACACCAGGGGTGTCACAGACATATTTTTTGAAAAATCCTTTTGCCAGGATCTTTTCTCCTAAGATGGGAAGCTTCAGCTTCTCCATGTTTTGCTGCTTTGGAATGTGATTTGGAGAATTGTTCACTCAGCATGTGAAATTGTTTTAACTTGATGACCAGTGACAGCCACCTGTGTCGAGGCTGTGAGCAGTCACAGGATTTTGTTATCCTTTCCTTTCCTTTCCTTTCCTTTCCTTTCCTTTCCTTTCCTTTCCTTTCCTTTCCTTTCCTTTCCTTTCCTTTCCTTCTTTCTGATGGATCTTTTCTCTTTATTCTTTTTAGTATAGTTTTAGTATAGCATTTTAATATAATATAATATCATAATATAATAAATCAGCCTTCTGAAACATGGAATCAAGGTTCTCATCTCTTCCCTCGTCCTGGGACCCTCAAACACAACCATTCAGGGGAACTGAGAGTATGAGGAAAAAATTCTTATTAGGAAGAAATCCTTCCCTGTGAGGGTGGTGAGCCCCTGAAAGTGCTGACAAGAAAGATGGAGAGGGACTTGGGACAAGGGATGGAGGGACAGGACACAGGGAATGGCTTCCCACTGCCAGAGGGCAGGGATGGATGGGATATTGGGAATTAGGAATTGTTCCCTGGCAGGGTGGGCAGGCCCTGGCACAGGGTGCCCAGAGCAGCTGTGGCTGCCCCTGGATCCCTGGCAGTGCCCAAGGCCAGGCTGGATGGGGCTTGGAGCAGCCTGGGACAGTGGGAGGTGTCCCTGCCCGTGGCAGGGGTGGGATGGGCTTTAGGTCCCTTCCACCCAACCCATTCCAGGATTCTGTGACCAGCTACAACTTTTGAACCTCTAAAGAACACCTGTTGTGCCTTGGGATCTGTGTCCAGTCTGGGAAAACCCAGACTCTCCTCCTGAGCACAGAGAAATCACGGGAAAGCTGAGTTTTCCTGTCAGCTGAGGGTTTCTCCATGTGGACCAAGACTGCATCTGAACAAGGCTCCAGGAAATACCGGAGCACTCCCTGGATGTTATTTTATCTCCTGTGAAGTTCAGGATTTATCTGCCAAACCCCTGCTTTAAATCCAGCACTGCATCCTTCCATTGAAGCACTTCCCCAGTTTCACAGACAAAATAATCCTCAGCAGGGAATGATCTGGGAATAATCAGGTAATTATGCTTTTTCCTGGAGAGCCTGTTCCTCAGCACTTTGTCTCCCCCCACACTAATTTAGACATAAAATTGTTGCTAAAATATTTGGGATTAACACAAAGTCTGGAGTTAAAGTGTCTGATCAGGGTGGGAGATCACAGACACAGAACAGCTTTGCTTTGGTGTCAGGTGGGAAATCCAACCAAGGGAGGCCTTGGAGGTGTCTCAGGAGGTACTGAAATATGGACCACATATTCCCAAAATCCAGATCCATCAAGATGGATTTGTTGGGAAGGGTTTTCCATCTGCCAGGCACCTCCAGCAAAGGAAGTGTCTCACTGTGACATTGCTGTGTCTGCTGGGAGACTCAGAGCCTCTGGGAATTTCCTTTCCGTCTCCTGGCACTCCAAGTTTTCAGCCTGCAAGTTCCCAGCTCCTCAGTGTCCCAAACCCACCTCAAATCTCAGGTATGGGACGACTTTTTTGTATCTGAACCCTTTCCAGAGGAACAGGTTTTGGCTCAGAGGGTTTATCCATCATGTCCCAGCACCAGCCAAGCTGAATGAACCAAATTTATCCTGGGGAGGAATTCAGTGCTGGATTACAAAATCCAGAACACAGTGGGAGTCCTTGGCAGCAGAGCTGGAGCCCCACAGTGTAGGAAGGCTCAGTGGGGTCTCAGGGCTCCCGTGATCCCTGCAGAGAGCAGAGACCCCCAAAATCATCCAGCCCCACTTTTTGGATCAGCACAGGCAGGAAGGGCTGTTCTGGGAACACCTCTCCCTCCTCTGATGGTACAGAGGGAATGCAGACAGCCCCAATGAGACACGGAGCTTTCTGCCAGGGGGGATGAATCCAGTTCCTATGGAAAAATCAATCTATTTATTGTATTTCCCAATAATTTATGACATGGTTCCCCACCCTCTGCTCTCTGCATTAGAGGGCTTCCTCCTATCCCTTCATTTCATGGAATTCACTCAAACATCATAAATACGAAAAATCAGCGTTATCCTTATCCTGATCCTTTGCTGATTTCTTTCCTCTGCTCCACCACCAGTGCAGATGGGCTCCTGTGGGAACACCTTTCCCTCTCCTGATGGTAGGCAGACAGTGCAGACAGCTCCAGTGAGATATGGAGTTTTCTGCCAGGGGGGATGGATTCAGTTCCTATGGAAAAATCAATCTCCCTCTGACCTAAGGAGGGGAAATGGAGCGTGAGTCTGTTCAGCCCTGCCTGCTGCAGCGATGGTTGAGGCAGGGATGAGGTGAGCCCTGACCTGCCCAGGCTCTGCCTTTCTCTGTGCCTCTTGGGCAGTGGAGTCATCCTTTCCTCAGCTCTCTCCCCAGTTTTTGTATTTCCCAATATTTTATGCCATGGTTCCCCCACTCTCTTCTCTCCGGGTTATGGGGTTTCCACCTCTCCCTTTATTTCTTTGAATTCATTTAAAAAACAAAAATATGAAAAATCAGCATGATCCTTATCCCGATCCTTTGAGGATTTGCTGCCTTCACTCTGCTACACAGCCAGTGCCCTCCCTTTTCCATTAACCAGCCTTTCCTGAGACCCAGAATATCCCTTAAAAACCTTGGCAGGTCAAACAGCAGGACAGGATAAACACCACATTACTCCCCCACAGGTTACACATGAAAAAATAGGAATTTTAGGGGCATCACAGCATATCCAAGAGACTGAGAGGGAGATGCTGCAGCTCTGAGCAGCGGGAAGGCTGAGCATGGAACTCCAGAGGCACAGCAGCACAGCTCTGGAGCACACATTCCACACTTAGAGATGTGTAGAGGGGACAGTGTCACCAGGGCTGGCCCCAGGACATGTCCTTGAGCCACAGAGATGCTCCAGGTGCTGACACCCCTTTGATGGCTCCTTGGAAGGGTCACTGGCTCCTTGGATGGGCTGGTGGCTCCTTGGATGGGCTGGTGGCTCCTTTGATTGACTGGTGGCTCCTTTGCTGGGCTGGTGGCTCTTTCGGTGGGCTGGTGGCTCGTTCAGTGGCCAGGCACAGCTGACCCAGGAGGTTCTTTGAGCTCTCCCCACCCCTTTGTCTGAGTGGGCCCCTTTTGGGGGTGCAGCTGAGCTTTTCCTGCCTAAGCCAGCAATTAACACCAAGTTTAATCTTGGCACAAAAGCACATTTTCCTTCCACCCTCAGTTCCCTTCTGTCACTTTTGGAGCCCCTGGCATTCCAGATCCCTTTTCTGTATTTTAAGAACTCTTTTTTAGCTGCTCCACACACGCCGCCCCCCGCCCCCCCCCCTCCCC